>NC_051157.2:57514514-57616656 GCF_013339745.2 Dermacentor silvarum
AAATTCTGGCTTCGATAACCGGAAAGCCAGAATTCTTGGACCCTGGTTCCGCCGACGTCGGCTCGAACTGCCTTAAAAGCGCTAGGGCGCTTTTTAAAAGAAACGGGACATATTGAAAAAACTATGGAATGTGTGAACTGATGCGTTCCATTGTTTTTTTTTTTTTTCTATGATCTTCTCTATTTTTTTCGTATCTTTTCTGCCCTTACCCCGTCCCCCATGTGCAGAGTAGCCAACTGGACACTTAATCTGGAACACAGCTAACATCTGGAGCAAAGTTCATAATAATGAGGATCGTATACATATTTAGCTTCGATGAAAAGCATTTTCGGCACAATGGTCACATTTCGTGGGACTTCAGTAACAAGCGAAATGCCTTCAGCTATCAGTTAATTAGTACTACTATTTTAAAGGCGAGTGTCCAAAATTACAGTAACTACAATACATCGCCGACAAATGTGCGACCTGTTATTCTTTATATGCTTTTGCAAACTCCAAGAAAAGAAAGAATAAACCAACAGTGATATCCAAGCCACGTGATATATAGAGGATACTTGCAACTTCCTCCTCGTTGAACCTTTTTTTTTTTTTTCTCAATACTGTTAGCTCGAGCAGGAGATTGGACAGGTGCATTATTTATCGGGAACTGATGATGACCCTGAGTACCACTTTAGTTAGGATGCCGTAATGAAACAGGTCACCAACGACGACGGCTGGAACCTACTTACCGGCCACTTGTTTACCGACCGCGGGCCAATTTAGTCAAGTGCTCAAGCGAGTCCAATTCTCCCTCGAGTTTTCTTTGCCGCTCTTTGCGGTGCATCTGGCGCTATCTAGGATGCTGGCGTTACCAAGAGAAAGTAAATTGGCTGGACATTCAGTGCTTGCTCTCGTAATTTGATAGTGGTCACGACCATGGTTAAGTTGTTTGCTGCGTTTCCCGAGTTAGTGCCGCTAGTGAAATTAGGCCTAATAGCTGTTTCGAGTGGGCCTCATGGGAGAGGCTTGTTCTTAAGCTGTAGGTATGGTATAGCATCTGGTAAAGAACACAGAACAACGCGGGACGAATGACTCAGTAGCTAACAAGAGTGACATTCAGAAAGACGAGAAGATGATTTTCTGTAGAGCAGGCTGGTTGTAAAACGTTGCACAACACATCCGCTGTACAACGTCGGGTATGCTACGTGCTAGGTTGCTCGTTTATTTGGCTTGCGTAAGCAGTCGGGATAGGGGTGTATATAAGGTGCGAATCCAAAGTCTCCTGGTCAGACAGGAGGAGGTAACATTTACTTAAGTAAAAGAAAAGCATGCACGCTGGCTTCTGTCTTCCTGCTTACACCAACGGGGGAGGGGAGGGGGGGGGGGGGGGGGACCCTCAGTTCAGTACTCCGGCGGCTTTGACATTTTCAGCGGTGGTGGTAGTGGTGGCGTAGCAGCCGGCGGAGTTATCGTAGCATGCTTAGCCGATAACCGTTCTGCCTGAGGGTCTCATGTCTTTAGTAAGGGTGTCTGACTAGACTTGCCCAACTCCGTGCCTCGACAATGGCAAGTCGTATCACTAACTTGCTGATTACGGCAGGCCCTTCAGGAAACACTACATTTTCATAGCTCGCGTGTGTAAGACATTTCTTTTTGCAGACTGTGAACAAACGCCTTTCTTTCCTCTTCAAACGGTGGGCATAACCAGGAAAAGTGTTACACATCACCGATCTCAACACATAATGCACAAAGCAGGGAAGTAGATCGGTCTAGCCTTAACGAACAAACCTGGGTGTAAGCGGAGTTGGTTCCAGTGCAAGACAGCAGGGTAGCCTCTTTCGCGCGTAAGTACATTGACCACACATGCTTGATGTGGAGTTTTGTGGAGCTCCCGAAAATGATTGCGGATGACGTCCATAGTTCCCTGCAAATTCTTTGGGGCTCTCAATTTTGGGGCACATGATAGATCTTCACGCACAATAGCGTCAGCTTTCTAATTACCATCAATTCAAACATGGAATACTATCCACTGAACTTTCACTTTAGATCCCACGCTCCTCAGGCTTTTAATTTTTTAGTTCCCTAAAAATCCCTAATATACCTCTCGTGAGGCAGGCCACGATGTAAACATTGTAGCGCTAGCTTTCAGTCTGTGAGAATTACCACATTCTTTCTCTTTTTGCTTGTCTTTTATTTTATCTTGAAGGGCTCTCTGAACAAGCCTTGCCGTGCATAACCAAATCGTACTTGAGCCTGTAAAAGTGAAAGTACTTGCATCTTTCCCCTAACAACACAACAATGTGCGAGGAACGAACTCAAAGTGGCAGGCCAGCTCTTTCTATTTACTATATATATCGGTGTATTGCCATTAAACATTTCAGAGGAAAGAAACGTAGAAGTAATCTATTACTTTTCATTAATTGGTCAATTAATTTCGTGGACTGTAATTAGTAACTGTAATGAATTACGTTGTTGACTGAACTATTTGTGATCGTAATTGGTTAGTCTTTTTTTCTGTAACGTGTACAAGTGAGGTCAGAAGTGAGCACCTTCTAGGCATTTTATACTATGCTGGTGGCTAGCGTATAAATTTCTTAGAATGCTCTCAGAGTGATTAGTTATATTCAGCTTCTCGGAGCTGGAGTGAAAACCCACACTACGCATTTCTGACGACTGCAGGTGGCATCAATTGGTTTGAATAAGAAATACTACAACGAATTTCCAACACAATAGAGAATAGTTCTCTTTAGACAGAATAAAAAAAACAGCAAGTTAGTCGAACTTCAAGCCGATTACACAACTTCGAGCCGACTACACAACTTCGAATACACAACTCTAAAAAAATGATTTAGAATGTTTAACAGTGCTCTGAGATTTATCGAGGTAACAGAAATAGTACACTTTTTTTATTGCTACCCGGTAATCTGACCCAAGGTTGCCAATTGTTCTAGACAACTTTATTGTTCCCTCTTTTTGGCCTTTGCTGTACTCACGCAGCCTTTTATTACAAGATCATATGTTGAACACTGCTAAGACTTCGCGTAGTAAGGCACTTAAGGCTTACCGACAGTCATCAAAGGAACAACTCCTGCTATTTTCAACGTGTATTCACATATTCAGTCCTGTGCCTTACTTGGCTTATTGAAGCCTAAACCGGAAGACGCAATATTTATTACAGGCTGACTCAACATAGCCAAAAGCATATATCGGTGCTTTTCGGGATGTTCATATCGGCCCTCACAGAATGTGTGTTGCTCCCATGAGCTCCGAAGAGTACCATTACCTTAAACGATTATTCGCGTATAACATGTTCATTCACATAATTCTTTTTTACATGCACGCGGGAATCGTCGTTTTTCTGAAGATAGGAATCCTCTGGGATACTGAGTTAACTTATCCGCGGCGCAAATAATATCAAGTACCCAGTGGTATTTTTGTATATTTTCAAAATTTCTTTCGGATGTGCGAAATGTTTTGCCATCGTGAGTGGGCTCGGTGTGTTGGCTAATGTACGGAAGCAATGATGTATGAAGGAAACAATGTATACCATATTCCAATGTCTGCTTCGTAACTATATGTAGACTCACTTGAGGCCTAAACAGGGAAAGCCCTACCCTCTTTGCAAGAAAAGAATGGGGAGCAAAAAAAATTACTTGTTGCTAATGTTAAAAGAGAAACAACTATCTCTTACCAATAAGAACATATTATTTATTGTGGAGCTAACGCACCCGGTTCGTAAAGTGGAAAGACTTAACTAATTCTTTTCTGCTTTTGATATTTTACTGCTAGCTCCGGTTAAATTGTCTCACTTTCATGCTTAATTATAAATAAACAAGCACAAAAGAGCGTGGCGTCAGCCTATCGGAGCAGCTAAAGTCGCCACTGCAATCTTAATGTGCTGTATTGTTCCTTGCAGTTCTTTTATTATTTCCTTATAGTCTTGGTGTCAGTGTATGCAGAAGTAGCGTACAACGAAAGGCCGTCGAGTGACTGCAAGACCTGATTCACACAGCCGTCATTCACCAAATCTGTTACGTCATGGTCACGGCACCAGAGCTTGTTAAAAGAGACATTTTTTTCTTCGATTTACCCTAAAAAACGGAACGCCTGATATAACGTCTGCAACGTTATACCATGCTCTTAACGTCACCGGCGTCCTGCTTTGCCGGAGAAACTGGCGACGAAACGTTATTCTTACGGACGCTGGTGCCATGTCGGTGACTTGATGGGGCGGATGATGGCTGTGTGAATCAGCTAGGCCTTACAGTGCCCAACGACAAAAATGTGCGTGAAGGCAAAATCACAATGTAGACACACAGACTTACGTCACAGGCGCTAACGTGAGTCTGTGTGTCTACAATGTTACTGTGCCTCCGCGCTACATTTATGTCGTTAAGTAAACACGAACCAAGCGAACCACAAGTCGTCATACAGGGCCCGTTCTCGTCACGATACTCCTATGCTTCCGACTCTCTTGCACCTATTTCTTCTACAGATGTGTTGAAAGTGTTGGGTGCGAGACCGCGAAATCCCACAAGATGTAGCCCAGTAACCTCTCCAAAAATAAAAGACGCCCGCTTCCCTCCATGCGTCTGCGACAGAAACGGGTGGTGAAATGGGGAAGCTGTCTAGCGGCTTGACGTCATGATAGAAGCATGCCCCCGCCCACTAGGGGTATTTTATTTCATGCTCCGGTACACCTCTACCCTCCTTGCTTTACCATCTCTTTCCTCCAACCTCCAAGCGCGTAGGTCACCGGGAGGAGCGCGCGGTTATTGACACCATGGCGCCATCGCTTCGGAGCAACAAGACGAGACTGATTACAGATCCCTGCACGACATGCACCTCGTCGTCTCCCGAGTCTATTAGCACGATCTCTCGTTCCTAGCGCCCAGACTCCCCTATATTTTCTTCCAACCTCCTCTGAGCCTGCTTTGAGTTCTTTTTTTTTCTGTACATTGGGCAACTTTGTTCACGCCAGGTGTGCCAACAATCTTTTTTTTTTTCGTTCATTTTAGGCATGGAATGGTATGCGTGAAAGGGCGTACCTGCATGTGGTCAGAGGGTGTTTGTTCAAAGCACGCCTCCGTACAGGCACAAATATCCTCGTCGCTAAACTATCTTTCTGTTTTTCCTTTCGTGCTAATTACACGCCCTAACTATGCGTTGTTTTGTGGAATACTTCACATGTTGATCAAGTAAAAGGGAAAAAAGTACAGTTATCATGCGTGAGCTTAGGCAGGACATGTGTTTTCTAAGCGAGGTGTTTGACAGTGCTAATAGTAATTGGTGAGAGCCAGTTGCACTCTTTCAGCTTATACTCAAGATGGTGCTAGGAACAAGTTTTATCGGAGCCAGCCAAGGAGGAGTGTGGAACTTTGGATGCAAACAACGTGGCTGGAGAAGTGTGATAATGGCCAATTTCATTCTTAAAGTAGGAACCCAGTTCACATAGCTACGCAGGGGTCGGAAATTTGATGATTAACGGATATCTATTATGACAGCGGTAGAATCGTATTAGTGAAGTTTTTTGCTATGCAGTCGCTTCGGTCTGGCTGCCTCTCCGGGCAATATTTGTGCAAAAAAAGAAAACAATCCCGAACTAGCAGTCACTGTGGTAGAAAGTGCGAACTCGCACTGGTGCACACCACTCGCTTCCTTTAGACAAGGTTTCCGTCGGCCGTACGTCCTGGTAATAGCTCGGAAAGTGTCAGCAGTATCCAGGCAGCCCTATTTAGCCTTTGAGATAGTGCACTACAAGGCACAACAACATGTAGCGCCGCATTGAAATTGCGACGTCACATGCCAAGCAGGCAATGAAATGAAGTAATCGCAAGAAATAATGTGCTCAGAGATAAGCTACGGGCATTCGATGAGCTAATTATTGTTCTTGCGATAAGACACTGTTTCAGTGAGCCTTAGCTTGTAGTCTTATTAGCTGGCACCTAATCATTTCCGTTAATAAAGCTGGAGTGCTGCAAATGAAAAAGCAAAGCGACATATTTCGAAAGTCATTCTCGCGACTTTGTTTACTATGTGTTCCCTTCCCGTCGGCAGAAGGTTGGCGGCGTCTAGAGAACATGTCGCTTTATTACGGCTAATAAAAAGTAGCCGGCACTGTCACGCACAACCAGTATTAGTTTTCCCACGCACGCTGTCACTCGCCATCTGTTGACACTCTCATAGACCGCCCACTGCCTGACTTCTGCCCACATCATAGACAAGGCCTCTATAGTCGTTTGCCATTAGGACCAGCCAGAACCACTTTATTTATTTTTTCTTTGCGATGGATAGGCAAGATAATTTTTTGCGCAGGTAATTAGTTCGTTTCATTCACTCCTTCCAACGTTGCAACGCGGAATCACATGCGTGACACAAGTCTGCTAAGCGGAGCCGCTCTGATTGGCGCTAGTTCATTGGGGTCATATGTGGCCCGCGGGAAATGCACGTAAGTCATAGCTTCGAGATAATATTCAAGATGGCCATTTTCATTAAGCATCTCACTCATTGGCCGATGATCAGAGAGGCGTCAAAAATTTGCCTGCTGTGGTAATCTCCAGCTTGTTTCATGCAGTGAACATGCTCTTCGTGTCATAACGACTTCCTACGTGATAGTATTAGAATATCCGCCTCGATGGTTCTGTGCCAATGGCATTGTGTTGTACAGTCGCTATAGATGTCGAGCGTATACAATTCCTGAATTAGGGCCTAATGCAAAAAGTATTTGCATAGGCTGCTTGGGTATTCATTTGGGTGATTGTTTATATAAGATACAGATGACCAAATGAATCCTTAGTGACCCCCACTGCAGCTTCTGTTTTAGTCATATTGAGGTTTTAGGATGTAAACACTCAAAAGTAAATGTATTCAGCGTGAGAATTAGACTAATACCTGGAGAGTACAGGATGGTAAGAACACCTGTTGCATAATTATACTGGAGAACTTACTGGAACGTTTTCTGAAAACGGGTGACTCCTTAATTATGAGACAGCTTTCCCTTTCCCATCCAGATAAGCATTACTGCGCGTGAGTGCCGAAACCATTGCTATTGATCTGGTGCATTCGAAAAAAAGTTTGTTTTTGATGTAACTTTAAAATATCTAAAAGTGGCATACCATTTTGAAACGTTTTCCCCTATATGTGTTCAAGGTTGCAGCTGCTTAAAACGCGCAAGTAATATTGACCCATTGCCCACGCATGAAGTTAGCACTGTCATTTTTGTGTTAAATAAATAATAAATAATTACATTCACAAAAAAATCACACTTAATCAAACGGAAGTTACCAACGCGCAGTCTTCTAAGGGTAGAAGACACATACAAGCTTTCAAATGAGGGCACGCAGTCAGAACGCGCATAAACCTATTAAAAATTTAAGAAAGCTAAACAAAATGTATGAGCACCGCTATTGTAACACATTAGCAGAAAGTAACCCCGTTTCAATTATCCGCCAAAAAATGGTTGTCTGGCTTCATTACACGTGCACTACTAAGATAACTCCCTTCACACAAAGTTGCCCACCATATACCTAGGCCTACAGACCTCGTGCAAAAAGCAATGTCTAAAAAAAAAAAAAAACATACGTCGCAGACACGGGTAGAGATTTTCGAACCGGAACGCATACTTTTAGGCTTAGTTTTATTGGGATAGCAATTATGTGATAGCAATTAGTCCACGGGCGATAAAATCGTCGCCGCGCGCCATACTCTGTATAGTGCGAGTGAAAGCATGCCACGGTGACCCGGCAATCGCGGCTCGCGCACACAGGGCGAGAAGGGAGCGCAGTCTTCCAGTTGCGCGCAACGCTCCGGAGGGAGGTGGAGGGGCCACGCCTTACTGCAGCCGCGCGCTCCCGCCGCGCCGGAAGTCTCCGGGGAGAGGGTGGGCAGGTGGAGGGGCAACTTTTTGCTGCGGCCGCGCGCTTCTGCCGGGCCAGAAGGCTTCGAGGGGGGGGGGGGGGGGGTTGCGCCGTGAGCGGCCGCGCGCGCGGCTGTATCTTCCAGATACCTATAGATACCTATCTCCTAGAGTCCGCCCTCCCTGTGTTTTCACGGCTAAGATCGCGGTGATGCGAGAGCCGGCAAGAAGCTCAATTTGCTGGCTGCTGCTGCTGCGCTGCCTCACTCCAACGTTTTCTCAGCTAGTTTCCACGGTCATCCAGTGAGATGGGTTCATGTTTGCTTGTGCGCGTGTTACATCATGCTTGTTAATTTAATATGTCTGTGCTTACAAGTTTATACGGCTGATAAAACTACTATCTTTACTTTGTATAGCTGTCCACTAATTTGCTATCGCAAACGATGCTTCGCCTTTCGGGCGAAGCTGCTACTTTTTTTTGCCATTGAAACCTTACGGGAGCAAAGCTGATCATGATATCTGTGACGTGCACGTAAGTTGAATGACCCACTCATAAACGCCATAACTGTATAATAATATTAAGCTGTATTAATTTCGACTTTGAAATAGTCAGCAAAGCGATCTGCTAATGTCGGCAAGATGAAAGTGCGCAAAAAATAAAGGGAAAGAGAAAGGAGGGATTGTGAGAGGAGGAACGAGCACCAACCGTTTAACGACAAAACATATACGTGCGAGCAGCAAAACCTTACTCGAGTGCACTTACTGCGGGTGCGCACAGCCGTGCTTGACAAGTGCCTTCAGGCAGCAGAAACTGAAGCGCGGGTCATGGAATCTCTTTGTTTGCACCGTCCAAAATAGCGGCGCTTTTTCTGCTTCGCTGCAAAGATACGCATAGTCGCACTTCAACACAACACACAGGGGGCGTAGTTTTCGTATCTGTGCTGCTCGCATGAAAAAGCGGCTCATTATTTCTATTCAAATAAAAGTGATGATAGACGATGTCACCATCTTTATCATAGTTGGAAAAGGTAAGCGAATGTGTCTTCAACATGGGTAAGTTTAAACAATCAAATGAAAAAAAAAAACGAACTTTGACACTGAGTTCATCGATCGTATCTACCGTATACAGGTTGTCCCAACTATCTTGCCCCGAGATGGAAAAATATGCATATACCACTCATCTGGACAGAACGAAGATAATGTTATTTGCCGTCGCTTGGTAATACTCTGAATATTTTTTGAAACCCGCCTATTACTTAATTTGTCTTGATTATTCAACTTCTCAAATATTTTAATTAGGTGAAAACTGTCAATGAGAAAATTGTATGTCAACATGAAGAACTCGCGATACAGCTTTCTGTTACTCAATACGTGCTACATAAAGTCTCTTTCCGAGTGTGAAAGAAGCCTGAGAATACACGCAAAGTGCCTCGAGTGGCCGGTCACGCGGCAATGCCCAAGCGCCAGGCTGCTCGTCCTGCGACATGCTGGCGGACAGTAGGTACAAGTGGTGACCTGAACAAAGCTCTAGGGAGTAGGCCAGGCATGCAGAGGACGGGGGACGAAGAAGCATCTCCACCACTTGTGACGTCACAGTAAGGGCACGGTGAAAGAGCTTCGGCATGGTCCCCACTGATGCGCCCACACGAGCGATGAAGATGAAGGGCACACACATGATGATCACATTACACAGATGATGAAGTGCCGAATAAATGTCCGTACTATGTATATATATATATATATATATATATATATATATATATATATATATATATATATATATATATACGGTTGAAACGTCCGCCTCAAGGAAATAGTGCGCCCTCATGGTGACAGACGACGCATCTTTCCCTCATGCTGAGCAAGACTACCTTTTTGCAATCTGCGCAAGCAACACGTACTTCTAATCTATACTAGGCCAACCGGCGAGTTCCGCCTTCTTAAATGCTAATAAACAAACTGTTCAGGAGATTTCGCCTTTTCTAAGAACTTGAAAGTGAACGACACTGTGCTCAACACTATATACGCTAGGTAAAATAATATAGTGCCACATCTAGATTGCACCGCACGATAGAGCGGTATGAAAGCTTCAGTGTCCAATAGCATCGAGACACAGTATGTCGTGTCGAGACTCATATTCAACCCAACCGCTTGCAGACGTGTAAACACTAGTATGTAGCGTCTACAGCTTCAAGAATGTCGTCGTTATTACGTTTATTACACTTTGTTACGGAGACATTGAGAAAACATGGACGTTCGAAGCCTGCATGCTAAAGACAATCAATGTCCTTAATGACCTTATTAACTTAATTAAAGAAAAAGAAAAACTTTGCAAAAACAATGTGAATGCCATTAAAATGAGCAAATTCAAAACGTTTACGCTTAGCCGCACTTCAAAAGCCTCTTCAGCGACTCTAATAAGGCCCCTGTGTACGCGGATTATCTGTGTGGCATTGAAACGTGCAAGCCCTGGCATTGTTCCATAAAGCATTGTCTATTGCAAGCTTTACTTTGGACTTTGGACTAGTTTCAGAAGTCCTCGCTGCCTAAGCCGCTCTTTTTTCACCTACATTTTATGATTATGAAATTATGATTACACTTATTATTTATATGGGTCAGTGGCTAACGGTTTTATCAGCCGTTGCACCAAAACGACCAGCAATTAAATCACTATTTTTAATAGCAGCATATGTACAAAAGGTAAAGGATAGCTTTACGAGCACAAGGCTCGTTGGATACACGGCTGATCGTATATAAAGAGCCGGTTGAAACTGAAGGAGCAAGTGATTAATTACGCCATCACATTCTGAACTAATGATCGAACCACGCGTATTAGCTTTTGCATTTTCTACAGGAATAGATGGCTGGATCAGACAAGAAATAAAGACGTGAGTACTAACCACCGTCGGCTAGCAGTGAGTAATGGGATGAACATATTTACGGGTCGTATAGGTCAGGGCACAAACTCTGCGCAAAGTGTTTGGGATGCGGATATGAGATACGAGCTAAGACCCACGTCGGAATCTTCCACGTGCCATCTCCGTGACCTTAGTTTGCGTGTTAGGTTAATTTGCCACAATTCATTCTTCAACCTTTACGCCTGGAAAAAAAACGTCATGCAGCCAGACATCAAAACATTGTGCGCGACCCTTTTATGAACTGAAAGGACATCCTTTAGTCTATATATGTCGCTTGGGCAATCTACAGCAATGCTGACACCAAATTGTAAAATGCAATATGTTGTATCATATTTTGTTGATGAATTTTGTTTTATATACAAAACAGTAAAGTCCCTAGAGCAGTCTTACGCAAAAACCAAAGCTCATTAGAAAAATTAATATCGTCATGGAACACGTGTATAAAATGCACCACAAATCGTAGTAATAGGTTATGCGCAGCGGCTAGCAAACTTGAGGTATAAAACTGCGGTGCACTGTCAAAAGCTGGGCATGAATGTTCTTTTTTTTGTAGGCATGCGAAAGTACTGTATCAGGCATTTCTCATTATCATCATCCTATAATCCTGTGATGGTAATGCACTGCACAATGACCGACTTCGGAGGGAGAATGGATGGGACCACACTAGCCACACCGAGGGTATACGGTGGCTAGATGGGTACCGAGGCTGTTGCTGCTCTACGAGTGGAGGTGTGCTCTCTTAGCTACCAACTCGCCTCTGCTCAACAGCCTGGAGCTTCCCTAAGTGTTGATTTGCTGCGTACAGTTTCTTTCTATCAGCTAGGAGCCATGTTAAGAACCAATGCTCAGTTGTCAGTGATCTTCCAATTCCAGTCTTCCAACCTCCTTCCCTTTTCATGGATGTGTTCTTTCGAATCACTACGCAAGTGACTTCTCAGCAAGTGGATAGCCAAGGAAACCGCACAAATTTCGGCACGGAGCATGTTTCTTCGATTTGATGTCGTAATCACGCGCTTGCCTTTGGGCTCATCTCTTATCATGTTGCAAGAAAAGTGTATTGTCCAAGTCGGACACCACAGAAAGACACCATAACCTGAGGAGAATTGTCAGCATTCAACGGGTATATGCAGCTGGCGGCTAGGGCAGAAGGCGCACAATACATTTATAAAAGAATGAACCGCAACGCACTGAGTGAGGAAGAGCAAAAGTATCAATGAAGCAATGGCAGACGAGAAGAAAATGCACCCATAGAAGGCTTCACCTCGACAACGGGCGCAAGTGGCTCAGGATAGGGCAGCTTTCGCAACACCGCCCGGGTGCTCTGTTTTGTGCCTCTATCGAAGCCCAGCGGGGCTCAGCACGGAAATGCCTGAACTTGGCGAGCACCTGCATGACGGGAAAGGTCCTTTGGACCGCTGGGAATGCGAGATACCCAACGACCGCCGGCATTCGCCTTTATTGGCACGCTTCCGCACTCCGTATAGGTGGTGACGTGGCTGTCGTGTCAGCGGAGTTTCCTCCCTCGGGAGTAAGGAAGGTTGCGAGAGCTCGAAGGAACGCACAGGGTCTTACCCGTTGCCATTAGGATTACGGAATTCGCCTTCTTCTTATACACGTTGTTTTGCTTTCCAGTGGAAGTCACTCCCGCTGGCGTAGATGTAGAGTGACATAGGCGATAGACGCGACATTACTCTCTGTTACGTGCGAAAGTATGCAGAACCAAGAACCCTAAACTATTACTGTGCGAAATTACTGTGTTTATATGTTGAAATGTTTGCACCTGTGGTACCCAGCATTTTGTTATGCCACACAACGCTCTCGACGAAAGATCGAAAGCCGCAAGAAGGATTCTTAAGGTTTATATCGAATAGCTGTGCAACTAAATTTGAAACAGGTGCAACCAGCAGCACATCCTTTTGTATACAGCATACGACTTAAGGATTTTGCGGGCTACTTCATTAGATTCAGATAATTACGTGTTGCGACGATGATTTACTGGCTGCCTAGCCGGCGTGGAAGCACTACATGCTTAAGTAGATCAGCAAATGTAGTTTGTAAAGCCCGGCAATAAACTTGCTTTGGCTTTCTTTGTAAAAAGAAAATTTATGAGGTGAATGGAGAACAGTATTATAGCTCGCTTCCTTAGTAGACCACAAAGGATAATTCCTCATTTACGACGGCAGGATTGAATATCAATGGCAACTGCTAAAATTTCCAAGTGCATATCGGCCGTCTAAAATGTGCACTCTGCAGGACATGAACGTGCAACCTCCGTTCGTGTTCGTAAGACTGAAAAATACGCGTGTCAGAAACAGCCACGCCAAACGTTGTTTTCCTTAAATTCCTTAACTTGTTAGATGTTACCTTTCAGCTAAAACTGAACAATGCTACATAACACATTTATAATCTATGATAAAACTGGCCCAATTTAGTAATTTTGTTTCCTTGTGGAGCCCCAGGGCGTAGAGCAGCTACGAGACGCTTCCATTTTAGAGTTATACTATGTCGCAGAGTACATACATAGCATCAGTAGTAAAGGAAAAAAAAATAAACGCGTGAGTCTCAGCAGCCACTGTCACACAATTTTCTTCGCAGTTTTTTTCTGTTATTTACACCTGCAGACCACTGCCTCGGTTCCTCGGTAACAGGAGGCGCTCATAGAAACCGAAGAAGCATCAGCGGTGTTGCTGTTACAAATTGGACAGAAAGTAGTCATTTTTCAGCCACGTTGATCAGTCTTAACCACAACGCACGCGACACGCAGTATTTTGATTGCTGCCGTCACATCAATCATGTCAAAGTAAAAACAACGTGCCCCGTTTGGACTGCCAGTGACTTCAGTCTTGAGGGATGCGTATTACATCATTACTTTGTTTAGTCATTCAACAAGGGAAGGGAAATTTGCAAACACATTTGTCATCTTCCCGTTCAACACCTTAGATTTCTTTCAGTGTCCTACATAGTTTCTTAAGCGTAATTTGTCAGCGCCATGTTATGAAGCGTTTAGGTGCATCCCTCCCAACAACCACTCACGTTTAATTACCAGCTTCAGAATCCTGTTCAATCCAGAACACTGCACCGCATTCATTAGTAGCTGGCGTAAGCGTCGCTAAAGTATTATGCACAAATCCTGCTGGATTTTCTGTTATATACAGACGCTTTTGAACACATTTTAATAACCTCACTCAGTCGGTGCGGAAATCGTGAATGTGACACGGGGACGAGGCCTCGGGTGCCAGTTTATGACAGCAATGACAGCATCCCTTCTGCGATAGAACCTCGCAACATCCGAACAAATATGCGTCTTTGTCAAAATACTCACTGTGCGTAGAGTAAAGTTTACGGGGGTAGTTTTCCTGGAGTATAGTGACCTGGAATATAGTGGAGTATAGTGAGAAATTAATTTACAGAAGAACAAAATTGGGTTGGAGTGCATACGGCAGGCAATACCAAATCCTCACTGCGAGCTCACCACTGTCGTTGACAAAAAAGTGTACAGTCATTGCATTCTACCAGTGCTAACATATGGGGCAGAAACTTGGAGGTTAACAAAGAAGCTCGAGAACAAGTTAAGGACCACACAAATAGCGACGGAACGAAAAAATGTCGCAGTTTTGCCTGAAAGGCGAAGCATCAATTGCGATAGCAAATTAGTAGAGAGCTATTCGGAGTAGGGATAGTAATTTTATCGGCTGAATAAACTTGGACACATTCACTTACTCACTGAATTAACAAGCGTGGTGTCAGCGCACACAAGCAACCATGAATAGATCACACTCTACGACCGCGTACAACCACTGTCAAAACGCTGGCAGTGCGCAGCCGACGGCAGAAAAATAGGTGGGGTGATGAAGTTAGGAAACTTGCAGGTGAAAGTTGTAATCAGCTAGCGCAAGACAGGGAAAATTGGAGATCACAGGGAGAGGCCTTCGACATGCAGTAGACATAAATATACGCTGATGAGAATGATGATGATACTGAGTAAGGATAATAGTTTTATCAGTTGTATAAACTTGGAGATGCAGCATCACCAGCAACGAACAGAACTGTGGTCGACGCCGTCGGCGTGATGATGATGATGATGAAAAAACTTTATTTAATTAACACGGAGGAAGCTTGAGGTGGCCCGGAGGGGGCCACCTCTCACACTCACTAGGTGGGCTTCTCATTACAGGAGCCCATTGGCGGCCGCCGCGGCTTGTGCTCGGTCGACCGTTTTGCCCGCGTTCGCCCCGCACGCGCGGCTTTGGTCACTGTCGCCGGTCCCTCTTGGGGCGTGTTGGAGGTTTTCAACGAGATCAGAACGGGACACTCGTCGAGCAGCGTCGGAAGTATTTACCACCTTCTCGCGTCGAGCGTTTTTATATAAATACGCATTTGGTGCCGCAGCTAAACATCGCCTCCCCTCCCTCTCTCCCGTACCCCCACGGCGTTTCGTGCGGCGGAAGAAGTCGCGTTTGCTCTCCGCCGTGCATTCGCTCCCCTTGAAAGCGCGCGTCCCTCGCACGATTTCACCCCCACATACAACATACGGCGCGCGGCGACGATTTCATCGTCGTTGGACTCTATACGGAACTTCATGGCGACGGCGACGCCGACGGTAGAAATCCGCTTGGAGTGTCCATACAATTGCTGTCGCAATAAAATGTCTTCCGTTTAACATAATAAAAGTCAGTGCCCAAAATAGTTCTTGCTGTACACTGTTTCGTTTAAGAAAGGCACCGGTGAATCGCGATCATGAACATAAGAATAGTACCAAAGTGACATGCTAACAACACGCAGTTTCTGTCGAATGAAAAGCTTCTATAATTATATTTTTGGGCCGCACATACGCGCATGCTGCGGTATGATGATGGGCTATTGTGTCGCTTGACACGAAAGCAATTGATGGGCAGATATAAGTTTTCTAAATAAAGGAACTGGTGTATGAGTTAACTACGAATAGGGGTGTGCCGAACACGAAATACTATTAAAAGTATAATTTCGCAATCTTGTACGAGTATTACGACACGCGTCTGCTTCCGACAGTTAACAGTAAAAATAGAAATGGGGGCGTGAAGGCATATTTACTGAGCAGATTTTTGTATTACACTTGCTCCTAATAATTATTAATACTTAAACAGTCCATTACTCACGCGAAACGTTCCCATTTTGTTAACATAAATATAGCGTTGTTGCACATTAGTAATAGCAGCAAAATCTCAGTCATAAATCTTCGTCAGCCCCCGAGCAAATGTCGCAACAAAGACACTGGGGCATTACTGACTGATTTAGCGTGCAAGAAAATGACATGTCGGTCTTAAGCGAGAAACAGCTACTTTCATCGCGTTCGCCATGTATCATCACATTTTTCAAGCCAGATCTGCGCACGTGAAATTTGCAACAATGGTTTCGTCGGAGTTGCAATATATACAGGTGATATATCAAACTGAAGGCAACTTCGTAATAAGTAAACCAATGAAGAAGCACTGCGGAGGAGGGGACCTGTATTTTGTCGTGTCTGTTCTCTTTGCAGGGCAACGTACGCTGGCGTATGTTCACCGAGATTAGGTACGAGGTTTTGGAAAAAAAAAACGGGGGGGGGGGGGGGGGGGTATCCGAGACGAAGCATCCCTCAGCTAAACAATGTCGAAACTTTTTTGACATTCTGTTTTTTTTATCAATTTTAAGCAAGACAACAACCTTGATTTAGGGCAACTGTCAAAAGTTTTTGGACATTCTGTTTCTTTACCAATTTTGAGCACCACAGCAATATTTATTTTGGGCAAACGTCAGGAGCTTTATTGGAAATTTAATAATCTTGATCAAGAAAGTAATTTTATTAAGGGCAGGAAAGGAAAAAAAATGCCCAGAACAGATGCTTGTGTGGGAACCATGAGAACGCGATACTTTCGAGGGTTTTTGCGAGGACGTTGGGGCCTGACGCGGATGCTTGACGTTATTTGCTGCGTAGCGCTTATGTTCTCTTTCGGAATACCCCTTCTTCGCTTCTTCGTTGGTCTCCCGGAGCATCTGTGGTGGTCTCTCTTCACCACCACTCGGATATATATCACAAGTTTGCCCTTAAAAATTCCTATGAGCGCGTTCCTTGGTGCGAGGGATCCGTTGATGCTTGAGTACATTATGTTGGAAAGTAGCGATTTGAACCATGTATTCGTTGTGTGCGCGGTGGTAGAGACGCGCCAGACAACCACCTAGAAAACCCGGCAGATTATCTAAAGAAATCTTCGCTTCAAAACCTGTTTGCTAGGCCTGTTGCCGCTAGAGAGATTCTTGTTAAACTAGTTTAGGTGCAAACGTTAGCCCAAGGTCTCTCATCTGAATGCATGGCAAAGGAGAGCTCACAATTTTCTTACATTGTTACAAAGATTTGCTAAATTTAAGAGAAAAAATAAGATCTGGTGACTGTAGGAAGCGAATTTGTTATTTAGGCCATCAATCTTTTAATAAAATATCAGTAAACGAAACTACCAAGTTTACAACTCTGTAACTCAGAAATCAAATAAGATTTCCCAATTATGCGAATTACAGTTATTTGTATATTTAAAGTGAACAAAAATTAATGTCTTATACAAGTCTTATACAATTAATGTCTTATATATATCTCAAGTGCGCCACCGTGTAAGTGGAACTTTTTCAAAACCCTCGCAAAAAATTGCAGCATATTAATGTAAAGTACCAACGAATACATCAAATTTGTCCGCTTTGGATGTTTTAACGCATGCAATTTACAGAGCTATCATGGCTGTTTTTTATGCAGAAATATAGATTTGTAAACTACATGATTCTATTTTTTTTTCAAGATTACCAATGTTCTAGAAATTTTTATCATCATCATCATCATCATCAGTCTATATTTTATGTCCACTGCAGGACGAAGGCCTCTCCCTGCGATCTCCAATTACCCCTGTCTTGCGCTAGCGTATTCCAACTTGCGCCTGCAAATTTCCTAACTTCATCATCCCATCTGGTTTTCTGCCGACCTCGACTGCGCTTCCTTTCTCTTGGTATCCATTCTGTAACCCTAATGGTGCACCGGTTATCCATCCTACGCATTACATGGCCTGCCCAGCTCCATTTCTTGCGCTTAATGTCGACTAGAATATCGGCTATCCCCGTTTGTTCTCTGATCCACACCGCTCTCTTCCTGTCTCTGAACGTTAGTCCTAATATTTTTCGTTCCATCGCTCTTTGTGCTGTTCTTAACTTGTTCTCGAGCTTCTTTGTTGACCTCCAAGTTTCTGCCCCATATGTTAGCACCGGTAGAATGCAATGATTGTTCACTTTTGTTTTCAGCGACTGTGGTAAGCTCCCAGTCAGGATTTGGCAATGCCTGCCGTATGCACTTCAACTCAATTTTATTCTTCTGTAAATTTCTTTCTCGTGATCAGGGTCCCCTGTGAGTAATTGACCTAGGTAAACGTACTCCTTTACAGACTCTAGAGGCTGACTGGCGATCCTGAATTCTTGTTCACTTGCCAGGCTATTGAACATTATCTTTGTCTTCTGCATGTTCATCTTCAACCCAATTCTTACACTTTCTCGATTAAGGCCCTCAATCATTTGCTGTAATTCGTCTCCATTGTTGCTGAATAGGACGATATGTCATCTGCAAACCGAAGGTTGCTGAGATATTCGTCGTTGATCCTCACTCCTAAGCCTTCCAAGTCTAAGAGCTTGAATACTTCTAAGCATGCAGTGAATAGCATTGGAGAGATTGTGTCTCCTTATTTGACCCCTTTCTTGATAGGTAACTTTCTACTTTTCTTGTGGAGAATCAAGGTAGCTGTGGAATCCTTGTAGATGTTTGCTAAGATATTCACGTATGCCTCCTCTACTCCTTGATTACGCAAAGCCTCTATGACTGCTGGTATCTCTACTGAGTCAAATGCCTTTTCATAATCTATGAAAGCCATATAGAGAGGTTGATTGTACTCCGCCGATTTCTCGATTACCTGATTGATGACATGGATATGATCCATCGTAGAATATCCCTTCCTGAAGCCAGCCTGTTCTCTGGTTGGCTGAAGTCAAGTGTTGCCCTAATTCTATTGGGAATTATCTAGGTGAATATTTTATACATTACTGAAAGCAAGCTAATGGGTCTATAATTCTTTAATTCTTTAATGTCTCTCTTCTTATGGATTAGTATAATGTTGGCGTTCTTCCAGCCCTCTGGTACACTTGAAGTTGTCAGGCATTGTGTATAAAGGGCCGCAGCTTTTCAAGCACGATATCTCCTCCATCTTTGAGCAATTTTTATAAAACAAGTTAAAGGGCTATATCAAACTTCCACTTCTAGCAGTCACTAGAACTTAAACTTCTCTCTCAAATGCAACGAGATCTATTGAAATTGTTCCAGGAGTGTTTAAGAAAAGTAGTTCTGTGTTTTACATATATTTGAATAGGTGGCATCGGATTTGGGACCCGAGCAGAAGAGAAAGAGAAAAAGGAGGAAGGATAGGCAGTGAGGTTAACTACACTTTGTTCAGTTTGCTACCCTACACGTGGCGAGGTGGATGGGGGAGTTAAATAAAGAAATACGGGAGACACGAATACGGTCATCCCACCTTTAATCCCCATCCCGGCTACGCCACGGCAAATAGGGCCTGTTTAAATACTCAAAGCTGCAAAAGCAGTGTGGTACAATTCTTAGGCAAGCCTTAGACAAGCCAGAAATATTAAACAGATATTAAACAAATAACAGTAGCAGGAGCCTGCTGTGCACTATCTCCACAGGCACACGGGAACGCCTATCAAAGGGTAAAATAGTGAGGAAAGCACTAAACAGCGTAGCCCGTACGTTATTTCGCCTGTGACATCTGTCTAAGTTTATTGTTTTTGTGCTTATGAAGTTGCACTCTGTCCCTAAGCGAGCATCAACTAGCCTAATAATGTGTCCTCCTGTTTTTACAAAACCTAGAATAAATCTTGTTAAGCGTTAGCGAGCCATGGGAGCAGGCGAATAGCCTTATCAGAGTTCCATAAGGTTTTCATGCGAACTTCTGCAGATTCAATCATCTCTAAAGACTCCAGCATCAGCTAAGATAACATTTAAATATCGCTTTAAGCTCATAGGTGTTTATCTTCAGCTGACATTGTCCTTGATGCACGTGTTAGAAAAAGACAGTAAAGTTCAATTTCTCAGCATTTAATATACAGAGAACAGTGCAGAAAGTTTTGTTTTCTTTTTTTTTACAATCAACCCGTCAGCACCATTGCACTGGGCGAATGTTCGGGTCCAAGACCACAGAATAGGTAATAAAAATAGGAAGCTGGGCCTGCACTCACAAAGAGCTCTCACGCTAGATTTTTTTCTTTAATTCCACAACCTGTGGGGTCTTCTTGTCCTTCCTCTCTTTATATATATATATATATATATATATATATATATATAATATATATATATATATATATGTGTGTGTGTGTGTGTGTGTGTGTGTGTGTGTGTGTGTGTGTGTGTGTGTGTGTGTGTGTGTGTGTGTGTGTGTGTGTGTGTCTGTGTGTGTGTGTGTGTGTGTGTGTGTGTGTGTGTGTGGAGGGGGGGCACTACACCTCCAGCATGTGTTCATGGTGGCAGTGACAGCTGCAACAGACCATTTCATTGAACGTGCCAAACATTCCGTTTCTGTGCATCGCTGTGTACGCAGGGAATATTCTCATCTTATCTTTCTTATGGATGGGTTGAGCAGTAAGAAAAATAAAATAAAAGAAAATGAAGAAGAGACTCTAAGGAAAGCGAAACCGACGCTCGTGAAATCAGCCTGCGGCATTGCACTGTCCCGCCCACACACGTTCGAAATGAAAACAAGCTCGTGAAAGAATAACTGTCCGAAAGCAATGCAAACGGTGTGATTCAAACATCCTCGAGGCACACAGCGATATACTCTTCTAGATGGCAGACAGGTGTTTTTTTGTGGTATTGACCTGTCTGCGTCAATTTCTGGACACGGTCGCCTCGGGCTCATCGACTCGTTGAAGAAATGGCGCCGTCGACAGGCCTCTCATGCCTGCCAGTTTCACTGCCTTCAAGAAATGGTCCTGTCGTTTCGTGCTGCCTTCCCTGCATAAAACATGAAGGCCGGTGCGTCACCCTCAACAGTGTCGTGCATAGGTACCGTATACCGCGCTTTTGGCTTCATGCCTCACAGTGTCAAACCCGTGCGTCCTGTGCACTTCGGCTCCCGTTATTTGGAATGGCCAGTGCGAAAAACCACCACCAAGACAGTAGCGTGGCGCAGATAAGTCACTGTTCAAGAATTCGACTTTCGCCAGCACTAGGCGAATAATGAAGCGAAATCTGGCGCTGCCTTCATCTGCTTATTGTTAGCTTATTCGCATGAAATCTAATAGGTAAGTTTTTCTAGTTCGCTTTTTTCTTTAGTACGAGTAAAACAGACACAACTGTACTCTCACTCACGCCACCCTACTCATCTCAACATTTTTTTTGGTTGCGTGTTGTCTACGTGCGCGTTTGTGTGTTTGCTCATTCGCACTGTCAAATCACAGTTGACCCCACGGTTAGTCTGTGCATCTATTTCTGTGGCCACAACAAATATAATACTCTATTTACTTATTTTGTTTATTTCAACATACTACAGCCGTGAAGGCCTATGATAGAAATGGAGAGTAGCAAATACAGAGATTGCAAAAAAAAAAAAAATGTGGGCAGCTTGCACTAGTGGTGCAAGGCTGGATTAAACAGCGGAGCTGGTGATCGACCTAGCTTCTTCCAGGTTTTACTAGGCTTGGCTCAGTTTTGCTAGGAAACGATAAGTGCTGCTGGGCATGGTATTCCGAATCGGCTCGCCGCCGACACGCAGATTCTCGCTTGGCCGCGCGACGCGCTTCAAGATCAGCTGCTTCTTCGGGTGTCTGGATCTTCTTTGGTCATCCCATGTCAAGGATACATGTACTCTCCACGGAGTCAACGAGAATTCTGCTGCCGTCGCGGTGGCTCCGAGCTTTATCTCCCCGGTGACGTCACGGCCAAGCTGCGCATCCACACTTGCCGGGTTGTAGCTGGTCGATACCTGCCGAGCTGCGGCCGGAAGTGCTGGATGCAGTCACGGACATCGCGCGCGTTCGGCGCGAACGCGGGGAAACGGGGAAACGTGGACGGCGTCAGCAGCAGCTCTGCGCGTTGCGTCGTTGGTGCTGCTACAATTTGTTTCTCTCTCTCTCTCTCAATCTCATTTTCTCTTTCTCTCTCCCGAGCATAGCATGCTCCACGCGCATGCTCTACTTCCCACTCCTTAACGTCCCATGTCAAGGCAACATGTGCACGGCACGGAGAGGAGGCGAAGCACACGCCTCTCCGTGAGGTGGTTCCTAGGCAACGCGCGGGGACGTCATCGCAAGGCGCAGCTTTTTGTTCGCAGTATGGGACCTAACGAAGAGCCTAAACCATAAAGTTTCACACTATAAGACCTCGAGGGAAATGTGGCGCTGCTGCGCTGTGGTGTGCAAGGGAATGCCGGTATATTGTGGATTCGGATTGGCATCGTTCTTGGAGAGCCAGAACGCCTTGAAGACGCGCCTGGCTAGCACCACCGTTTCGTCTGTCACAATAATTCATTTCCTGCTAAAACAGGACGTACAAAACTGCGTTAGCTTTATTATTACACAAACACATGTTTTGTTTAATTTTGAGGACATACTATTGGATGCACAATTCTATGAAACGTAAAAAGTATCAGCTGGCCGCTAAAGTTGGAGGGCAGACGACAAGATTCTCGCTTGCTTTGGAACAACTTGTCGTCTGTTCTTGCTTTTCATCGCTTGATGCTGCATTGTAGGTAAGTAAACTTCATTGAGAGATGTAATATGGGTGAATGAAAGCCTTTTATGAAGATTTTATTTTAAGAACGCGTTATTTGTGTAGCCATATCCACGTTTTAGACGAAGTCTCGTACAACACCAGCCAACACAAGCCTCGCAGACATATCCCGTCATTCCCATGAGGGCACGGCAGCCCTTTAAGAAACTCGCATAGACGGTGGCGCCAGTTTACCCTCTAGGTTTTATAGTGAGAAACTCTATGGCCTAAACAGCTCCGCTGTTAAAATGAGTACAGCTTGCACTAGTGGTGCAAGGCTGGAGCAAACAGCGGAGCTTGTGATCGACCAAGCTACAGCAAGGGTCGATATCCCGACGACGCTGGATACTCAAACGCAGACTCTGGCGTTCTCCTCTCAACTCGGGATCTTCGACTCGACGACGCCTCTTCTCGGCTGCAGCTTCGGCACAGTATTCCGGATCGGCTCGCCGCCAACACGCAGATTCTCGCTTGGCCGCATGACGTGCTTCAAGACGCGGCTTGGCGAAGCGTTGACTAGTCTAGGTGAAGCGAGGCACATGTGGTTGCTAGGCGACGCGAAGTGACGTCATGGCTAGACGGAGCTGGTGCGCGGTCATAGTAAAGTCCCTAAAAAAACTAAAGTAGCGCCATTCGTGTCGCCCATGCAGGCTCCTCCTCTCCCGCGTGTCTTGCAGATTGTAAATGGAGCCAGTTGAGGGGTGGCATCGCTGTTGGCCGAAAAGATGGGCTTGTTCAAATCTTTCCGCTAAACGGACTAGAGCGCTGCGGTCTAAAGCGATTCATTGGAAGAGTGTTCGAGAGATAAATACGGCAAGTATCATGCTTTGTAGACCAGTGAAATAATAAAAACGCTTGCACTGCAAAAAACATCACCTCAAGCAAGCAATACTCTATGCGAGAGCCGACCGTTTGCTTGCGGACGCGCTCGGCGCTGACGCTCTCGATGGCAGCGCCACTATCGCCGTGTAAACTCGGCGGCGCTAAGAATCTGCAAGCATGACGCACTAGCTTTTCTGAAGGTAGTGAAGGCGCCATTTTGTCTGTCCACTGCGTTGTTTATTTTGGCACGCGATGCCGACCCGAAGAGCCGCGAAACGAGCGCGCGTTCCACAGACGACACCGGCGTACCGTTCGCCGAGCGGCTGCCCGAGGGCGGCCGCGCGCCGCTTTCGCTTTCGCGTCCGTAGTTTCCTCCTGGACGCTGTAGGGGCGCTGCTGCAGCTACTGAGAGAGGAGGCAGAGGCGAAGGGGTGCGGTTGGCGCTACTTTATTTTTTTAGGGACTTTAGGTCATAGCAGCTTGGTGCGGCAGTGCGGAGCGGCGGCGAAGCGAGGCGCAGCTGTGCCAAGTGGTTGCTAGGCAACGAACGGTGACGTAATCGCCAGGTGCAGTTTCTGATCTGCACTATGCGGGCCCACCTCCGGCTTAAACCGCTAAAGTGTTAAACGAAATACAACAAACCAAAAAAGTAGAAACAAAAAAATTGTCGCAGTTTTACCTGAAAGGCGAAACATCAATTGCGATAGCAAATTTGTAGAGAGCTATACGGAGTAATGATAGTAGCTTTATCAGGTGTATAACCTTGGACATGCAGCAGCACCGGCAACACGCAGAACTGTTGTCGACGCCGTCGGCGTTTTGCCCGCGTTCGCACAACATGCGTACGGCGTTGGTGACTGTTTCCGGAGCCTCTGATATAAATAGGCACTTGATGCCGCAGCTAAACGTCGCCTCCCTTCCCTCCCCCTCCCGCCCCCCTCCCCGCCACGGCCTTTCGCGCGTCGGAAGAAGGCGCGTTTTTTCTACATATATGGTGATTGTAAAGGAGGAAAGAGACGCCTACTTCTGCAGCCCTTAAGGGAGCACGGCGCAGAACGCGCGTTTTTTCTTCGCCGTGCGTTCACTCCCCGTGAAAGCGCGCGTCCTTCGCGCCCTTTCACTCGCACATACAGCGTTCGGCGCGCGACGACGATTTCATCTCCACTGACGTCATACGGAACCTCACGGCAACGGCGACGGCGACGCCGACGGCAGAAATCTGCTTTGGAGTGTCCATATAATTGCTATCGCAATAATAAAAAACGAAAACAAAAAATGAGATGCAATAAATATCAGTGGTTAAGAATATACGAGAGGAATTCAGCATGCTATAAAGATCGAACATGACCGCGCGTAGAGCACTACTCAGTTCTATATTCTGGAAAGAAATTGGTGTAGCTGCACTAGTGGCACAAGGCTAAAGACACAGCGGAGATGATCGGTTCCTAGCTGGTCCTGGCTTTATGAAGTGATGCTAAGTTATACGAAGTAATGATGCTAAGTAATAGGAAGTGTATAAGCATTTCCTCGTGGTCTATGGCTTCGGGGAACGCCTCGCGAAGCACTTGCAGTCCAAGCACGCGTGGTGTAAGTGGGGCGAAAGCTATGTACAGTGTACGAGCGGGGCGCAGCAGACGACACGCCGGGATGACGTCACGCCACGTCACGGCGAATGCGCAGTAGCGCACAGCTGTTACGAGCTCGGCCGAGCCGCCGCCAGAGGCGCCTGCTGCAGCACGGACACCGCGAGCGTTCGGCGCTAATGTGGGGAAACTTAGAGGGGAAACGCAGAAGCGCGGTTGGCGTCGTCGGAACGTCTACGTGTTGCCTCGTTGGTTTGTTTCTCTCTCTCTCTCGCTGTCATTTTCTCTTTCTTTCTTCCGCGAATAGCCCGCCCTGCAGTAAAGCGCACAGGCGCGCTTCGGACGTGGCCTACGTCGTGTTCTTGGCGGGTGCTCTGCAAGGATCCCCCGTTGCTGGATCGCCAGGCTCCTAATCCTCGCGGGCAAGCGAGCGCGTTGAGACGCTTGGCGCGTTTTGATTTGGCCTTACCGAGGTGCAGGTAGAAGGCAGGCGAGAGCCTTTGGGGACGAAGAACGCGCGGATAAACAGGCTTCCGAGAGCAAGAGCGAGGGTGACGTGGCGTCGCGGCAATGCCATCTCCTCTGACGCAACCCCTGGTGCGCTGTTGTGGCAGCAGGTGTTGCCTTTCTCCCGCTCTGTTCCGTGGAGGCGCGCTTGTGACGTGGCGTCGCAGCCAATAGAACCTCCGCCGAGACGCACTGGTGACCTGGCGTCGCAGCTGATGGGAATGTAGGCTGCTACAGACGCCGGGCGCCGGCTTTTTAACACGAAAGTGTTTTATGCCGGGGTCCACCAAGACTTCACTGACGTATTTCCGTCACGGAAATACGTCATAGAACATAATACAAAGAAAGAAACCAGAAGAAAAAGTTCCACAAACACGGAAAATTTGGAAATCGAACCCACGACCTCTCGGTCCGCGACGATAGATCGCCGAGCGTTTAACCCATTGCGCCACAAACGCATTTGCAGAGAGCTACACAGACGCGCCTTATATATCTAACACTCCTCCGTGTACCCGCGCTCTTGCTCGGGGCGGTGCCGCCGCCTACGAGCAGAAAAGTTGTCGCAGTTTCACCCGAAAGGCGAAACATCAATTGCGATAGCAAATTTGTAGAGAGCTATACGGAGTAAGGATAGTAGTTTTATCAGCTGTACAAACTTGGACATGCAGCAGCACCAGCAACACACAGAACTGTTGTCAACGCCGTCGGCGTTTTGCCTGCGTTCGCACAAAACGCGCGCGGCGTTGGTGACTGTTGCCGGAGCCTCTGGGGGCGGCTCGGTGGTTTTCGACGAGATCAGAACGGGACACTTGTCGAGCAGCGTCGGAAGTCTTTACCACCTTCTCGCCTCACAAGGTTTTATATAAATAGGCATTTTGTGCCACAGCTAAACGTCGCCTCCCTTCCCTCCCCCCCCCTCCCCCACGGCCTCTCGTCGGAAGAAGGCGCGTTTGCTCTACATATATGGTGATTGTAAAGGAGGAAAGAGACGCCTACTTCTGCAGCCCTTAAGGGAGTACGGCGCAGAACGCGCGTTTGTTCTCCGCCGTGCGTTCATTCCCCGTAAAAGCGCGCGCCCCTCGCGCTCTTTCACTCGCACATGCAGCGTTCGGCGCGCGGCGCCGATTTCATCTCCATTGACGTCATACGGAACCTCACGGCGACGGCAACGGCGACGGCAGAAATCTGCTTTGAGTGTCCATATAATTGCTATCGCAATAAAAGAGAAGTACTGCATTATGACACTAACGCGCACCGACAGTGAACGCTTCGGTGGTCTCAGCACTACGACGCCTCGATGCCAGCATTCGAAGGGACGCTGGCATCAAGAAGCACTACCAACGCCACCTAGGTGGCGTTCACCGTACTCAGCACAGCGGAGCGTGGCCTCCGCAATTAGCTCTGAAAATGTTTCTGAAGTTGATCGCGGAGGCTGCAATTACGACGCGCTGTACGCGCTGATTTGACTCGGTGACGATTCAGTTACGTGCTTTGTCTTGCGCGTTGTGCTAGCGTGTGCAGCGTAGTGCAGCTTCCATATGCACGACGGTTGCTCATGGTCATCGACGTTGGTAGTCGTGATGGAGGAGACGTGCCACCAGGCGTCAGCGTGGGTGCATCAACGCCTAAGGGCGCTTTAGCCACAAAACACCAATAGACATTATATATCAATGTGCAGTAAACATTACACTACTTCTGTGAAGACACGTTTCACTTTCGTGTTCTATACCGATTCCTATATAAGAGGGATCAACCACATTTTTCATTCAATGAGCCATTTCACGCTTTTGCTTCTAAAACCTGTGTTTAGCTCTTTCCCTACCATGGGGAAAATAGGTGTTTTTTGTATGTTATGGCAGATGTTTTTTCTGAAGGTACTGAACTCAATATTTAATGTAATACATAAACAGAAAGCAAAATGAATCCACTGTTCATGCATAAAAGTTTTATTTACGAGATGTATGTTATAAAAAAAAGATATAAATTGTTAAAATCAAGATAAAACGTTGGCGTTAACGAAAGATCGCTTTCTTCATCACCAGAAAAGACGCCGGATGTTGTCATGCACGTTGCAACGAACGGCGCAACGCCCCCAATTGCTGACGAGATTCTCCTCCAGACGTTCCGTGCCTGGCTGACGACTTCGACACACTGCTGTTACATCCGTGGTGTTTTGGACAATAGTAGCCAGGAACTTTCCTGCGAGAAGACGTCTCCAAGAAGCTTAAGCTACCTTCGATTAGGGAGATATATTTGGTCATCAGCACGTTTGGAAGAGCTCGATCCCAACACACTCGTCGTGCAAAGGTCGTCAGTGTTACGTTTCGGAGCCAACAAGACAGCGCGTTGGTCCAAGCGGAAGCCGTTTTCATGCCGTTTATCTGTGATGATATGATACAAGCCCCGAAAACGAACAAGTTTCTGCAAGCAATCGTTGCAGAGGGCAAACCATTGGCGGACACGGTTGTATTCTCAAGCGTCACCTGCGAGCCCGGAGTGCGCCTCCTGATCGGATCCGACCAACTATGGAAAATGTTACCACTATTCGAGTGAGATGAGATGGGATCCGGTCAACAAAGCGTTAATCGCAACCAATACAAAAAAATGGCACAGTTTCGCCCTAAGGGCGAAGCAATGAATGCGATAGCAACACAGCAATGTCATGTGAAGTAAGGTGAGCGGCTTTGGTAGCAATATGAATTGTAGTAAACATGAGTTGATTAAGTAAGCAGGTGTGCTGCGGCGTAAGTAGACCGACATGAAGAGAGACTCGATGACCACGAGAAGGCGCGTGTGAAACGGTGGTGTTGATGAGAAGCGCTTCCCGTGGGCAGCGCGTGCGAATTGACACACCTGTAGCGCTGCACTGCCGATCCGGGCAGAATTACATGTGTAGCGTGCGTTGGAAAATGTGGCCCGACTATTACTAACTGAATGAACAAGCGTGGTGTGAGCGCGCACAAACAAACATGAATAGATCACACTGAATGACTGCAGACAACGACTGTCAAAGCGCTGGCAGCAAGCCCATACGCTGCAGCGGGCGAAGGTACGTGCGGTCTATCGCTTCAACATAAACTGAGCGGCGAATGCACAGTGCATAAAGGTCAGAGCCGTGTGGAGATAAGAGACGGTGCGGTCGAGCGACGAGCGCGGTTGTTGGCCGAGTAGAAGTGCGCCCCCCCCCCCCCCGCTCCCTCCGGCGCTGGCTTCCCCCTTCCTTGCTTGGCGTGGGAGAGATAAGAGACTGTGCGGGCGCGCGACGAGCGCGGTTGTTGGCAGAGTTGAAGTGCGTTCTCTCTCCGTGATAGCGCGCGTCCCCGCACGCTTCCGCTCGGGCATACGGCGCGCGGCGAAGATTTTATCTATACGGAACCTCACGGCGACGGCGACGCTGACAGCAGAAATCCGGTTAAAGTCTCCATATAATTGCTATCGCAATAAAATCAGCTGGACTCTTCAAGGACCATCGTCTTCCGAGGCCCAGTCAGCCATCGCACAAGCACGCATATCTGCATTCTGCGAACGGACACCCGTGAGAATGAAGAACTTGTCTTACCGATACAGCGTGTTTGGGAGCTTCATGCCATTGGTTGTGTGGACAAGTCTCCATCCTGCACCATTACGCCTCCAGAAACGTGGCGAAAACAAGAACCAAGCTGCGAAAACTCATCTGAACTGTTAGTTGATGAAACAAAACTGGCGGATGAGTCTATTCTGGTTGTTCAGAGTAGTAAGCCTGCAACTATTTCCGCTCAGGAGATATCAAAAGGCAAAGACACGTGGCTCAGGACTCTACAAGCACAAAGCTTTGGAAATGAGATTGCTGCACTAACCACGGACAAAGCTCTCGACAAGACGTCGACCATACGTGACCTTCAACCGCTCCTGGATGCCAAGGACATTATCGGAATCAAGACTCGCCTTGACAACGTAGCTGCTTCGGAAAGCGTAAATTCATCTGTACTCCTACCAGCAGATCATCGCTGTGCGCACCTCATCGTGGACAGCGAACATCGACGCCTTCTTCACAGTGGTTTCGGTGTTACACTCACCGAGTTGCGCGAGAAGTTTTGGGTAGTGCGCGGTCGTCAGTGCGTTAAAAAGGTGTTCGGCCAGTGCAGTGTCTGTGCGAGGTTTTGTCTTAAAGCGGCTTCCGCTTCTACAGCCCCGCTTCCAATCGACACAGTCTCAAGGTCTCATCCATTTCAAGTGACGCAGGAGCAGAGCCAGAGAGGTCACGTGACCCGGAAGTGCTCTTCTCCTCCCTGTCGCCGGGAGGAGAGGAAGAGGAGAGGCGCCGGGGTATAATAAGTTAATAACAGGTGTTTGCGCCGCGCGCTCTTTACATGATGGTCGCCGCTCGCGCCGAGCGGCGTCCACTGACCGTCTACCACAGCGATCACAAGGCCATGCTTGTAAAGGACAAAAAAAAAAAAAAAACCCCGACGTGACACCTGCGAAAACCCAAGCAATGGGAGGGGTTAAACAGTGAATAAAAGCGTTTTCCACCCTACCTTGATGTTCATGTCTCACTAATAAAATGCATCCATTTGCACGAAGTGAAATCTGTCGAAACAGTGGACATGTGGCCGTTCCTTCGGTCTAAAATGAAGACTACCACAGCGAAAAAAAGAAGCATACGCGACTATAGCAGAAACAGAATGAAACAGCCCCGCCGTTTCGACAGATTTCACTTCGTTGAACTGGCTGCATTTTTTTTTCCTTGTGAAGGTCAATGATATGCTTGCTGGTTGAATTGTCCATGGATTGTCATGTCTTTGGTGCTTACCTTCCCCACGATTTCGCAGCTAATAAGGGCCCTTCAAGATTGCTCAATATTTGGTCGCGAAGCACGTGATTTTAAAAAGCATTTACTCTAAAAAACAAAGTAAATGAAGCGCCTTTATGCGAGCAAAGCCAGAGGACCTGTCATTTTTCACAAGAATCCGATTAAGGTAGGTAATATCCGTGTTTTGTTGTTTTAAGTCTACTTTTCCGGCACCATTACAGCAGCATGAGTGTCAGTTTAAGACATATATTATAGACTTCTAGAACGACTGCGAAGTTTGCTTCCTTTACTACTTTTTTTTCCAAGTACATCCAACAACCTGCGGGCTCAGTATCCAATTTTAGTCATAGCCTCACAAGGCTCAGCGAAAACTTTATGTACATTGAGGGAATACATGGTACAGTGTCTTTGTGCTATTGCTAAGTACCAGAAGGGAACTTGCGCATGCTGCTGATTTAAATTATAGGCAGGGGTTCATTAACGCGGATGAAATACACCAGGCAGATGCTCATATCGAGGACCAAAATGATAATATCAAATACTTGGTAGAGTTGCATATGTACAAGAAGAAAAGCAGCCAAGCCGCGTGAACGCAGCTGTTCACCGAGAAGAGGTGAAAAAGAGTCCATGCGATGAAGAACTAAACCGCTATGGAGCACTACCACTCATTTTTGTCTTCTTCGTAAGATATAATAGACGTTGACTTTTCCGGAGAATAGTGCAATGATGAAGTCGCTAAATTGTGACTGGTGAATGCATTTTCTAGCTAAGCGCCGACAAAAGAAAACGCGTACAGCTTTCGACAACGCATGTTTCTCACATACGGCGTAGAACGAGACAACAGCGTTCACTCGAAATTGAGCTATGGGGACTGATCTTCTGCTTCATTATCAAAAGCCAGAGATGTGGCGGCAACCGGGATAATGTGGCTTTGTTTAAATGAGCTTCAAATAGTCTTTCCTTTTTTTCCTTGCCTTACATGACTTGACAACTGTATGAAATTTATTCGGTGATCTCGAACATAACGCAGCGAATACCAGGTAGCTGTTTTTATCAGTTTGCACTCTAATAAAGTCCAACAGGCTTGCTTTTGTGAGAATAATAAGGAGATCCGAGGGTCTCGATTATTTGTTTGTCCCAGCCATACGAAGTAACATGCAATGAAGCCAGAGAAAGCACGAACGTGATTGTAATGTTTAATGAAAATAAGAAATCTTTAGGTACATGTAAACAAAAACGGACGAAAACATAACTTACCTTAGGTGGCAGTATAACCCACACATTCAGCCTTACGCCTGCGGTGCTTTACCAATTGTCTACGGCGGCCATCATCCCTTCCACTTCCTTGGGTACATCTAAAAAGCAGCATAACAACGTATCACGTGCCACAGTGAAGTCGTAACAATCACACGATGGTCAATATGTAGGAGGAAGACGTGCGGGTTTCTCAGCATTTTTTCCTTACGTTATACAAATGAAATTAACGGAAGAGAGCTGCTGGCCTGCCCCGGTGGCTTAGTAGCTACGGCGTTTTCATGCTGAGCTTTGCTGTGTGGTTTCAACTCCCGCTTGCAGCGACCGAGGTTCAAAATGGACGAAATGGAAAAAAGAACTCCTATGTATTTGTAATAAATGTGCGTTTAATAACTCGATGTGGCCAAAATGTTTCCGGAACACTCCGCTATATCATTCTTCATAGCCGTATAGCTAGCGTCGGCGAAATGCCACCCAACAGTACTTTTTCGTCGGAGTATAAATTCATCACAGTTGCAGGAGTCGCTGGAGCCAGTTCCTGCACACGAATATCGGCACCCGCCTCGAGTAAAACGGCAGTCGAACATTTGTTCACACTGGTCCGTGCTCTTAAGTTGTAATACGATGCCGGTAGATATTTGCAAAACGAGAAACTTCGGCCCAGTCATTTTTGAAGTACCCTTGTTCCCGTGTACCGTTTTTCTTAAACGTTCCATTGGTAGTTGCCGAGTTTGCGTTCAGTGGAGTCTTGAAGCATCATCACTTAAATTGAGAGCTGTTTTGAGGAACACTTTCACAATGGGACATGACACGCCACATCAGCTGCAGGATGTTCTTGGACCATATGTCCGTAATTTCAAGTGCAACTCCAAAGCGCTTACGGATTCCTGTTGGAATAGAGACCTCAATCAGAGTGTGTAAATATTTTTGTGTTAATTCATGAGTGTGATTTTATGTTAGTGTGCCTGCTTTGTTCTTGTTTTTTATCTCCCGCCCCCCTTTCTTTCTAACCATCACACATGGAGTACCATGCCAGACCTGTCACTATAGGGTAACCTCTCGAGATATTATTAAAGTTTATGGCTCTCTCTCTCTCCTATACTTGACGCATTCCGGCCTCCGGCTTACAGTGGCTTGTAAGCCGGCTTACATTGACGCTGGTTTACAAAGATGCTTCCCATATACAGGTTCAGTCAATCCAGTACGTGGTACTGTGTCTCCACTGCATGGCATCTCTAGCAATTGCGTAGTCAAAAAACGCGTCAAAGGAAAGTATATACGAGAGCCTTCGGTTGCTTGCATGAACATTGTTTGCTCACGCACTGTATATGAAGTTACGTCATAGGAACCTGATCTATTCTTTTGCTCCATCTGATTTGTCTTCCTAGCCCCCTAAGTGCTGGAACTCTGAACAGCCTTGAAGTGTCACATGACCATGATCTCGACATTGTTAGCACAAAGATCGCATATCACCTTTCAGTATGTGATAAATTTAGCCCATCGAAGCAGCTACTTGCAAAAGACGAGAATGTGGTCATCTATTGTCTCTGTAGCTTGCCCACTCCTACGAACATTGAATGGCTTCAGTCACCCAAACTGATCGTAATTGGCTCCCCCGTTTCACTCGGCATTGTTATCGTAATCGCAGCCCTAGAAGAACTCGTGAAGCCGTTTTTGGCTCCGCAACCGAGATCATCTTTGCTAAGTGCTTTGGTTAACAGCGTCGGTTACGAAAGTGGGTGATAGGTTCGCTAGACGGGGTCTATGCGTGCAGTAACCTTCGGGCGATGGTTCTGGAAATGTGAAGCAATCGTCGACAGTGTGCGCGTTTAGAAATGACAAAAATCAGTAAAGCTCTCTCAGTGGCGAGTTATTTGAGAAAGCGGCTCCAGTTTTAAGTGGAGCTTTATGTCGCTCAGCTCGTTTCAAAACTTTAAAAACGGCATAGCTTTGTGCGTTGAGTTTACTTGTGGATTAATACGCAATAGCCGAGAAAGGCCATCCTTGCGAAAAGTTTGCATAGACTTTCGAAAGTTGCGTTCTTTTTTTTCTTTTAGCGCTCAAAAATGCGACACACTGAAGGTATGCCTTATTGAAAAACGGTCTGCTTAGTCTGCTTTATTTGTGTTATTGTGTGGCTATCGACCTAATCATCGTAGAACAATGCACCAGACTCCTTGATAAAGTTTTTACCGCCGGATTAAATTCCGTGAAATGTTGATCGTGAGCCATGTTTGTCCGAGTACGAAGCATTGCTTTCTCACTCACTAATCGAGACCCAAAGAACTTTGTTTTCCGTTCTTTCTTATTGGAGTTCATGATTACGCAATAAAGGTTAATATGCAGACTCATTGTTTTATTGCACAAAAGCTACCATAAATTCGCTGGGCAAGGTAATGGAAAGAAATACGCGTTTATTTTCGGAAGCTGCAGCGAGTTCTTTCATTTTTCGCAATGGCCATGTTTGCTTACGCTTATGCGCGACCATGTAACTGTCGTTATTGTTCTTAGATCCCCGTACAGTAAAGAATACAGTATTCAGACCATACCCAAGCAGAAACCCTCTATACCCTTCAGCAAAGAACCTTCCGATATGGGCGAGAGGGGAGAGTGTCAAGTGAAAAGGTGAATGGCCCACGTTTTGCATTTAAATGTTGCCGTTTCGTGCGCTAGTCATTTTCCTGAAAATTATGAAAACAAAGTGCGTTCCTCTGTGTAGTAGCTTCGAGTGTTCGAGCGCAGCACTCATTCTAATTCTCTTCTTAGAAAAGCCTTTGTTTATGCTCCCCTGTGCAGTACATTTAGCTATACATACATCCTGTTTTCACAACCCTCGTTCACCTTTCTATCGAAGACAACTCCACCAAAGATGTGTCAGTTTATTTATGGTGTTAAACAAAATTTTACCGCAATGGGGCTTCAGAAATCCTTCTGGGGAGGTATCTCAGAAAAGATTATGAAGAATAATGTTTTTTTGGTGCTGGGAAAGATTGCGATACTTATACTAAAAATTTAACCAATGCTAAGCCAGTTCTTTGTGCAGTGTTCATTGAAGATGTTTTGTATTCTTGTGGGCAAATTCACGGCGCCGACCCTAATTAAGCAACCAGGGGCTGTATCAACGGTCGCCGAAATGGACAGCCCGCTAGGTAGACTCTTACAGAATACCGCCCCAGATAAAGAGGAGAGCCAACTTTTCTAATAATGTGTTGACGATAAGTTAGTACAAGCTCAAGGCAAGCAAATGAAGCGCATACTCACAACAAAGTACTGCACGGATAGCAGATTGAGAGCTGTGAAGTCTCATCTTTAGGAAGGTTCTTGGGTGCTGCAAACGACCTCGAATAGATTACTTGCCGCGAAGTAGCGATGGCATCTCACATATTTACCTTGCGTGCGCGCTCTGCGTCGCACTTCGTACTAAACTAATCTCTGCCTTAGTTCTAGACGCCTAGTTTCGGTGAACCTTGATTAAATTTCTAGCCTGGGGTATGGGGCTATCACCACAATCTTAAGTTGTTTTAGTAGCTTGTCGGACAATGTACAGATTCAGCCGCCGGGCTCTAACTTAGCTTGTACTCCACTTCACCCCCCTCCCCCCCGCCTTCTTCAACAAAAATGTGCAGACGCCGTAGAAACTTTTACTATCCTGTGTGATGTGAGCAAAATAAATAACAACGCATGTGCAGGGTAACCAACTTCTCACGTATAATTAGGCTACTTCAAACTAGTGTACTCATCTTCCGAAATATTTCAAAACACGCGCTCATGATACCGGAACCATTTGGTAAGAGGGTTTTAAGGTATTCTTTGGCTTTGAGGTACAGATTAGGATGCAATATATATATATATATATATATATATATATATATATATATATACAGAGAGAGAGAGAGAGCAGAGCTGAGTGCGAGCCTACTTGCGTGTGTATGTATGGTACGTAAGAGGTCAGTATGAAGATAATGGCATTAGCTGTTATGGAAGCTCGTTGCTCTATACTGACTAGGCCGCCACACTGAAGAGCAGAGGTGGTCGCCTGGACATCTTAAAAAAAGGTACTTTCTGTCCGCAAGCTCTGATGTTGGCTGGTTTGTTTAATTTCTTCGTAATTTACTTAGCCGGTTGATGTTTAGCAGATTACACAAAACGCTAAACAGGCCCCTTTGCCACTTTGGGCGAACTACTGGAGACAAAAAAAAAAACACACACACACACACACACTGCGTGCACCCGTAATCTTTACGTATAGCTTCCGAGTCACTGTGATAGAAGCTTTAATAGTGGAAAGGAAGAGAAAGACGTGCTCAGGGCTCACCGGTGCTCTGGGCCTCTCGCTATTATGCAGTCTTTTACGGTTCTGCCAGTTTCGTCAACGTATTCTCATCAAGAATGAGCAGGAAGACGCTCGCACGACCACCTGAGCAAGGTCAGCTGCCTACTTCATCGCTCATGTTTAGGCGACGTGACTTTGGCAGCTCGGACCAGCTCCATTCCTGGGAGAGCTCAACGCCCGAAGCCATGGACTCCGACAACGAATACACCGTAGTCATGGGCCGTCGTATGAAGAAGAGGATGCGCCAGATGTCAAGTGAGCAGACTTCATCTAACGAGAGGGAGCAGCAGTCTTTCATGGTCTCTTACGTGCCGCTTACGGCGTCACACAACCTGAACTCCTTAAGTAGGCAGTTTTTATATGAATATTTTGAAAGTGTGGCCCCTGGTCAAGTCAACAAAATCCGGATCAACTCTCGAAAAAACATCCTGACGGTAGATGCCAAGAGTTCAACTGTAATAGAGAAGTTAAAGACTATTCCAACATTAAGCGGAATTCCCGTCCGTTCCTTTTTTACTTACGGGAAGGAGTCAACGACTGGTGTAATTTCTGATGTCGACCTTGACATCAAGAATGTTGACCTCAGGAAATTACTGAGTTCATCGGTGCAGATTCTTGAGATTCACCGCTTGGGGAACTCCCGGTGTATCAAACTAGTATTTGCTTCGTCAACTTTGCCAATGACTGTCAAAGTGGGGTACGTGATACACCACGTCCGACCATTTGTCCCGAGGCCTCTGCAGTGTCGGAAATGTCTCAAGATTGGTCACGTAAGCGCTGTGTGCAGAAATCAAGTGACCTGCCAGCGTAGCGGTGGGCAACATAATACCGCCGACTGTGATGCACCTTCATTGAAATGTCCCAACTGTCCTGGCTCTCACGAAGCAACGTCGAAGGATTGCCCGAAGATGCAGCAGGAAGTTCGTATTCTCCGGAAAATGGCAAAAAACAAGTCTTCCCATAGACAGGCTGCTCAATCTGTTCGCCGAGACAGACAACGCTCGCGTAAGAAGCACCATCCAATGACTTCAGGAGAACCGGATTGTGGGGCGCTGGGGCCTCGACAACCTCTGCCTGTGCCGGCATCGAGGACGGTAACAGCGCCTACAGCAAATTCAGGATCTCCGAGAGCACAGGGCGCACATTCGTCGCCCCTGGGTGGCACAGACACGGAGTGGCCTTCGCTACCCAGTAGATCCACGGGAACGATACCATGCCGTAGTGTTTTTCTACGTCAAGAAGTGGATTCTAGGGCTAGTAAAGCCAATGACCTTACAGGCAAGCAAGGAGCTGAAAAGAATGACAAAGAAAGTGTTGAAAAAATGCTGAAACGCCTGCTAGAATCAATGCGCGTGATTCTCTGTGGTCTCCAGACACCGGCCGCTAAAAGCGCCGTGCACGTCCTCGCCGTACTGGAGCAGCTGATCGCTGCTCTTTACATAATTTAATTACCTTGCTTGGCACCTGTGCTGCTCACGCAGGAGAAGCCCATACACAAACTTCTTCGCGGCGAGTTTTTGTGAACTTTAAATTGTATTCGTGACTCCGTCCATGCTCTGGAAGGTTGATGACACTTTTGAAGGACCTTTTTGGACTTTGTTGATAGCCATGAGGATGCTGAAGCTGCCTTTACCATTGTACATCCTTCTTCAATGTCATCATCACCCCTCATCCAGCCTTTATGTCCCCGTTCCCCCCTCCCCCTGTGCAGAGTAGCAGGCTAGAGCATGCTAGCTCAGGCCGACCTCTCTGCCTTCCTTCAAATAAATTATCTCTCTCTATCCGAGTCACTGTGGCATACACGGCAACGAACTGGCGGATACCGAATTGAAGAAAGCACTCAAAGAACCAGAGTCACTGCTTGCAAATCCCTTTTCAATAGGAGACTCCAACTGCCTTCTCTCCAGTGTCATCCGAAAATCGACAGAAAAGCAATGGGACAATCTGGATAATCGACAAAGACGACTGCCGAGATTGGACCCTACCATGAAATTTAGGCTACCACCGGAAATTCAACGCAGCTGTACCAGTCTTCTGCACAGACTAAGGCTGGGGGTAGCGTTTACGCGCGGATACGTGCTCCACATGCGACGCGCTGAGCCTCCAGACTGTGAATTGCGCAATGTGAATGAGACTATAGATCATGTGCTTTGTGACTGCCCTAAGTACGTCGAAGAGCGTCAAAAGTTGAGCAATGACATTATGCGTCACGACAGCCCACCTTTGTCGGAGGACGTTATTTTAAGCCCTTGGCCAGACGCTCAATCGAGTTTTAAGGCCATCCAGGCGTTACTGGACGTTTTAGAAAGTATGGGCCTAGAGTGTAGGCTTTGAGCATGCCAAATTTCTTTCCATATGTTTTACATCTTCCTTCTCTCAACATCTTCACCCATCATCGTCACCCATCATGCGCCTCTTTCTTCCCTCTTTCTTTCCCTCTTCCCCTTCCACCAATACCGAGTAGATGGCTTGAGGAATATACCTGAGGCCGACCTATGTGCATTTCATATCATTACACTTCTCTCTCTCCAGCTTTATTTACTCAAACCCGCCGTGGTTGCTTAGTGGCTATGGTGTTGGGCTGCTAAGCACGAGTTCGTGAGATCAAATCGCGGTCATGACGGCCGCATTTCAAAGGGGGCGAAAAGCGAGAAAACCCGCGCACATAGATTTAAGTGCACGTTAAAGAACCCCAGGTGGTCCAAATTACTCCGGAGTCCCCCACTACTGCGTGCATCATAATCAGATCGTGGTTTTGCGACGTAAAATCCCATAATCCCAAACGTTCTCACTAAAACACGTTTGCCTGGTCGGTTGTATGTCTGGTCGAGTTTCATGATGTACTTCACGACTTATCTGGAGCTACATACATGCCCCTTGTGCTGGTGTTGCTCCCGATACTACTAAAAAATTGTTATATAATTTGTGTGCTGTTTGATTCAACTTTATGACGGATGAAGAAAAATAGGTCATTGTAAAATCTGGCAGAGAGAGTGCAATTTCACCGACAAGACATTGCGTATCACAAAAAGGGAGGTGCTGGCAAACATACAACATGACGTTATTCACACCTTGTCTCGATTCCACGTTTTCTTCGTCATTTGCGACCCTTCATTTTTCCAAATGAGACTAACCCTCGCGATCCTCAGAGAACGACGTACATGGTGCACCTCAACGCACAGAACTCAAGTGGCGCCTTTCGCCGCATCTCTATAGTGGATCACCATTTCACACCAGCTGGGTGACCTAGCCTTGAATGATTATTTTAGGGGAGTAAATATTTTTCTGGTAAAATGATTAAGTTTGCTTAATATAAAGTGCTTTCGTGGAATCACGCGTTATTGTCTTGGGATTCCATGTGACATTTACATGGCTTTTTTTCTGGGTGAACGAAGTGTGTGTTAGAAAACCTAATTATGACCGTACTATCTCTTCGTTCCTTGATAAAATTGTAATTTGTTGTAATATGTTCCCAGTATGGTTGCTCTTTTTTTATTGTTCCCTACTACGTCGATATTACTCCCGTATTGTGCGCAGATTCCCGGAATGCAACATCTATAAATATCGCAAAATTGTTAATTTCATAGCTCAGTGTATTCTTAAATCCCCGTACAGAGCTTTTAGACAGAGATAATTTTTGCTGTTGTGGTTTCATGTCTCGGGTTTCGTATCTGCCGGTGCTGTCTCGCCAATTAGGACACAACAAATTGGCTTATAAGGGATGCAATTTTGACCAACAAAGTTGTGCCAGTGAGAGCACCTCCGTTCGGCGTAATAAGTTACTGAATCACGACATAAAGCCTGCGCATATGCCGGGTCAGAGGTACCTTCTCAAGCACGCAGACCTCTCAAAGGAATAGGGTATTGATACTGAGCGGATTGTTCGATTTTCTTCGAGCGGGGTTTAGCGTTACGCTCAAACTCCTTGAACGGCGTTCGAACTATACTCGGCGCGACATCTTGGCGTGACGCAGAACGCAAGGCTGATGGGCATGCAAACGGAACAGCGCCCTGACAGCAGCCAGGCGTCTCACCGCGCAGGCATGACAAGACGCGCCGAGAGCGGCGTTGGAGGTGCCACACATTGACGGCACAGGAGATGAGACCAACGGGATGCGGCCGTTATTCAACAACCTCTTAAATATTACGACATTCTCGAATAAACGCACCGGCGCGCACCGGGACAGCACCGGGACAGCCGTTTCATCCAATCATCGTGAAATTAACGAAGCGAAATCTGTCATGATGAGAGTTACGAACCGAGCAAGGAATGTTATCGAGTGTGATTACGAGATAAATTCAACAGTTCTAACCCAAGCTGAAATGGTGGAATAACTTGGTTTAGCCATTTTAAAATGCTTAAGCTCGAAATCCCATGGCAACATAATTTGTACAGCTGCCAAAAAACAGTTGTGGTTCCTTAACCGCGAAGCAAAGATAGCATCCGATGCCGTTAAGCTCCACGCATGCTTAACTTACTTGAGACAAATGTTATATTGCGTCAATATTTTATGGCATTGATGCCATTCGGTATTAACCAACTTGAGAAAATTCAAATGAAAGCACCAAGGCTATTTATATCACGATATTCTCGAACTGACAGTTTCTGAAATGTTAATGAGTGCTTAAGTTGGCTACATTGGACCAACGTCGGAAACTCGGTAGACCTAAATTTCTCTTCTTGCTATTAAAAGGCGTCGTTGCCGGGCAAACTAGGAATGTCAGATCAAGCAATTGTTGCGTGTTTGTGATTCCACGAAGACGTCTTGAAGTGTAGGCATAATCATTAGTTCGCGAACGATAAAAAAATGGAACTGTTTACCTTTGTCAGTGATAAGTTCGAGTATTGAAACTTTCTAAGAAAGTGTTAAAAACTTTTTTATAAGATACGCATTCTGTAACTCTCATGCAGACATTCTCAAATTCTATAGTATATCGCGCAATGTTTTTTATACCATGTTAAGCGCATTGTTATTGTCATATATTGTGACAAAAAGTACCGTTATCCGAAATATTGCCTAATCTTTTATATTTCCTTTCTCCGTGTTCTGTTCAACCGCATTATTTTTCATTGTTATGCGCAGATATGCTGTCCCCACCCTGTTACTGCCAGAACGGCCAACAGTATCTAGAAAAATAATTTAATTAATAAGGATAGCCTGAAGTTTACTTTTCGTTTTGCTCAGACCAGTGCATACATAGAGCAGCAACGGTGTCCTGGATCCGCCACCCAGCCAATCGAGCGATATGTTGACGATGTGTCCACATCGCTTCATCATTTTTGTAGCCAAAGGCACACTCTGCGTCTCTGTACACCATATAAACTTCCGCGCACGAACTGCGCATGCTCCGTTGATAGCGGGACAGCACGATGATGGCGGCGGTGGAAATGCGCCTCAAGCAACCGTATAATTGCTATTGCAATAATTCTGCAGATTTGCGTTTCTCTTCTCTGTGAGCCATGCACCTCTTATCATATTTCTTGTTTCGAATAGCATCATATCTTTTTCTTTCTGGAATTTTACGTGCCAAAACCAGTTCTGATTATGGGGCAAGTAGCATCATATAGCCTTAGTCCTCGTTATATCAATGCGCCTGTCTCACAGTAAACATCCGCCAGACTTGAGTTGCTGTTTCCTTTGGGACACACTTTCTGAACGGTGCGATGTATTAAAATGAGCATTCCATGCTTAAACGTAATTAGGCAAGTTCTTGCTAATGTGTCTCCCTGCAACGAAACCGACGAAGGGCTCAGAACTACACTTCTAGCGAATCCAATCGGATCTGTATAAGTACACTGGCTAATTTTGTGACTTCTTGCTTAATACTTGTTTGCATAGATTTAGAGCACGTGCCATTTACTGTCCTGATGTCATTGCAATAAAGATTAGGAAATTACGTAGTGATTTGGGGCTCAAAAGATGAAGTCCGTTGCCTCTGTTAAAATAATGGTATCCTCATAGGTGTCTCCTTAACGATTGGTCGGCCTTAGACCGTGTGTTTCGCATCGGGCAGTGAACAGCTGCCTCCAATGTCAGCTTCGCTTATATATATATATATATATATATATATATATATATATATATATATATTGCAAGGATGACGTTTTTCCTAATCGCGTTTCAAGTGGACGTGCTGTCCACCAGCTGCCAGGGCACTCTAAAGCGATAACTTACTTGGCCTATACTTTTCCCCGTTTCCAGAATTAGGCCGGATCGTTTACTGACAAAAGTGTACGAAGAAGGGAACGCGATAAAAAACTGCCATGCACACAAATGTGCTGGGGTTTGTTGGTGCAATTAGTGGCGTTATTTTCAGCTTGGAAAACGTCGCAGTTTCGCCCAAAAGGCGAAGCATCAATTACGATACCAAAAATTAGTGGAGAGCTATACGGAATAATTATAGTGGTTTTATCGGCTGTATAAACTTGGACACATTCGCTTACTAACTGAATTAACAGCATGGTGTCAGCGCGCATAAGCAAACACTCGACGACCCCGCTCGACGAGCGCAGACAACCGCTGTCAAAATGCTGGCGTGAGCAAGCGCAGCAGCAGCAGCGAGTGAAGGTTCGTGGGGTGTTTCGCTTCAACGGAAACTGAGCGGCAAAACACAGCACATACAAAGCTATAAGCTGTCTGCAGATCGCTTTCAAGATACGGTGTGGGCGGCCGGCCGCAGCCGCTCAAAGTACCAGAGCGCAGGTGCGGGCAGAATAAAAGGCGCACTCCCTCCCTCTCGCGTCGCCTTCCCACTTTCCTCCTTTCGCGTGCGAGACTGAGTCGCCAGTTCCCTTTGTGCCGTTGGTACCGCAGCACGAAGTCGCCCCCCCCCTCCCTCCATCTCTCCCATTCCCCCGCGGCCTTGCGCACGACGGTCGCGTTTGCTCTCCGCCGTGCGTTCGCTCTCTGTGAAAGCGCGCGTACCTCGTGCGCTTTCACTCGCACATACGGCGCGCGGCGACGATTTTATCGCCCTTGTACTTCATACGGAACCTCACGGCGACGATGACGGCGACGACGACGGCAGAAATCTGGTTGAAGTGTCCATATAATTGCTATCGCAATAAAAAGAAGCGCCCGAATTGATCGCTACAATTACCGACGTCATGCTCCGCTTAGACGACAAGGCCCGAGACGGATGACGTGGCGCGACTGACAATGCCACCCGTACTCAATCGGGACGCATGCAACAGGTGGCGCAGATTGCAGAATGTACATCTATGTCTCTGTGCAAGCGTTGAGAGCCTTGAAGCAAGCTCTTGCGGCTGTAGTCTCCATCACTGAGAGTAAGCCAGCTTGGTGTATATCGCAAAGAAAGCACGGCGCGTTTGGAAATGGTTAGGGGGATCGATAGGGGATCGAAATAAACATCACAGATGAATAGCCTGTTTTAAGTTATTCAGTGTCCGGATCCGTTAAGGTGCAGAAGCAAGACAGCTGTTTATGAGGCGTAGATAGGTGTAATGCTTTGCAGATACCATAACCCCCTCATTGATGCACCACGTTTGTTCTATTGATCACCGTTCCAATATACAATACGTAGCGTATGTAAACTAAAGGAACATAGCCAGCTTTCGAACTAGTTGCTTTGAAGTCACGTGCCAGAAAGATGTATGATTCCATTCTATTTCTCTCTGAATTGGATGTAGTTCTGTAGTATATTGGAAGTCTCGTGAAATTTGGAAGCAGTAGAGTATCATCTGAAACCCCCCCCCCCCCCAAAAAAAAAAAATATTGGTTTCTTTCATATCCGAATTTCTAGAAAAAAAAATCTGGCAAGAAATATTCAGCGCCAAATTAGGAGAAGCGGTAAAAAAAGTAAAGAGCTAAAAATAAAAATTGGCCGCATATCTGCTTGCTTGGCTGCAAATGACGTCGAGAGCTTCTGCCGCCCATGATACGTAACACCCTCTCACTCCTCCCATAATGGATGCAATCGGGGTTTTGCTGAATTCAATTCAAATTTCCCGCGTTCGCCCTGCTCTGGCGCTATCTGTTGAGTCCTTTTATTACTGTTGGCTTAAAGCCGGCTACACAGCCGAGGCTTCAGTCGGCTTGTTTTAAAAGTTTAGCGTCTCTTTGACACCATTTCTAGCGCGTTTGGCACCATTTCTAACCCGTTGATTTTTTATTTACTAACGAAAAAAACAGTCCAATGTGTATTATTAAATAAATGAATGCTGCTGATCACGGTTATGTACATATATTCAGCCTCAAATAGGTCTGAGGTTTCCTTTGCGCTGTATAATGTTGACGTGTATGACCCCGTGCCGCCAGTGCTAGTAGCTTGGTTGGTTTTGGCCGGGCGGTTGAATCGAGTGACACACACAGGCAGATGCACAGACAGAAAGAAACAGTTTTTCCGTTTAGGTAGCCCAAGAAAGGCTATCGTCTAATAAATTGAAAGGAAAAGGGACTAGAACATGTGTTCAGCGAGGTGCGTTTAAGTACAGCGAAGGGATAAATAATTCCCCAGAAGAACATAGAAGATGTCGGCTACAGAGAAGTGAAAAACCCGGCAACAGAAGCAGACGAGTCGGTAAAAAGAAGACTAACGAGAATGGGACCTGAATAAGCATTAAGCGAAGAGCTTGAGCTACATCGAAGTGAAAAAGAAGTGGAAGTTAGTTGAAGAACATTTAGTAAATTTCAATGAAACCTTCGCTTATCACTGATTCAGACATATGCGTGGGATCTACCGATAGTTTAATGCAACTTGCATTATTTGCCTACTCACTTAGGTCGACCCAGTGGCCCAAGTTGACTGCCTGCTTGGACCACTAGGTAAGTGCTGCTGGTCGTGTTGCCATCGTGGTCGTTTCACCTTCGTCACAGCGTGGGTCTCATACATTCGTGGTCATGCCCATCATGCTCATGGGTGACCTTGGCAAGCGAGTGCTATGGCACAAAAGCACGGCGTCTCAAAGCTACTCGGGCTGTCTAATACATTGACGAGCGCGGAGGAAAATCCTTCCAGTAGGCAGAGACGCTTTGTAGTGCTCGCGATTTCCAAACGGAGGCCCATAAAATGCCCTTCTTAGCAGGTTGTCAAGATGAAATGCTGTGCCTCCATTCGATATATCACTTTTAAGTTTTGAAGCAACGAAATCAATAAAACATTGGACAAGCATTCGAATATTTAGCACCCTAAAAGAGCGCAGCTCATTACTGAATAAACAATTGGAGTCGCTGAACCTGTTCACTTTGATGGTTCGACGTTCGTTAATACGGCCATAATTTCAGCGCAGTGTTTGCGCGCTTCGTTCTTCAGAAACATGATTGACAGCACTGCAATCAAGGCGCGAAAGCACAGAGTGACGTCATTCTTTTCTATTTCGAGTGTTTTCTTCCGAGCTCGGAGAAAAATAACTAAAAAAAATTTGCGTAGCTTGCACTGGAGGCGCAATGCTAAAGAGACAGCGGAGCTGATGGGCATCTAGCTAGTCCTGGCTTTTGGGCTAGGCTAAGCACTGCCCAATCATCCCCAGCATTTTCCGGAATTTATCGAGTATTGATTGATTATTTATTAGCTATTGATTGGCTGTCACAAGGTATTTGCTATGTATTTGAGCTAGGCTAAGCATCACAGGAAGAGGCCTTCGTCCTGCAGTGGATATAAATATAGGCTGATGATGATCATGATGATGATGATGAATCACTACCTATAGTCATCCCCAGCATTTCCCGGAATGTATTAATTATTTGTCGATTAGCTATTGAATGGCTATCGATTGGCTATCGCAAGGTATTGGTCACGTATCTGGGCTAGGCAAAGGCACTACCGAGTCATCACCAGCATTTTCCAGAATTTATGGATTATTCTTTGGTTATTGATTAGCTATTGATTGACTATTGCTTGGCTACCGATGGCTGACTAAGCCGAAGTAGTCTAAACCATGCTTAGCTAGTTTTAGCCAGGCTCCGCTTCGCTAGTTCACAAAGGTGAGTGCCGTTGCGCTTGGACCCTTTCTGCATTACCGCCAGGATCGGCCAACATTTTCTGTACACGACCCACGGACTTACGGCCGCCTTAAACAGCTTCGCTGTTAAAAGAAAAGTTAACGCAATGAAAGCAACTTAATTGGGTGTTGCTGAGCGCACTCTAGGCCTTTTCAAATGCGACCTATACCCCAAAACGATTATTTGAACTTTCTGTTCATTATGTAACTAATTTACTAACAAATCACATATCAAAAGCAATCCAAATATCTCATAGTGGGTGCGAACAATATGCCGTTGGTCTCATGTGTGCAGGATGTACCACTTTATCTTTAAAATTTGGTTGTATGCAGTATGTGAAACACCAGGTAGATGACGGATTTATGATGGAGAGACTAAAATGAAACACAAATGAACTGCAGCAAGAAATATGGCAGATGAGTACTCCATGCACTGACAATGTTTAGACATCTGCATGGGTCTCTTGAAAAAGAACTGCAGAGTTTGGTCTCGTGGAAATAATTGTAGCAGACTTGGGGCGCTATAACGTAAAATGATCCCAAACTGTTTTGATTCCAATTTCTGCAATCAGTCTCCACGATTAGTCAAAACATTTTTGGGCCACTCGCAACTTCTCCTGTCTGTCACGCGACGTCACGAAAACCGCGATAGCTCCCCATGTGATATAACGTGTACACACTGATTATGCATGATTAAACCACACAAAAGAGAAATAATCATTCCTGATTCGACGCCTTTTCACCATTAGCCCTCTGATATTGGACCAATGTTTTCTGGCTACGCCCACTTCGCCTGTCTGTCACGTGACCTCACAAAACCGCGAAACTCACCACGTGAAAGTGATGTGTACGCGAAAAAAAAAGCATTAATATTCCAAACAAAACTGAAATTTTTTCTGAATAGCCACAGAGTGCCCCGTTCCGAAGGGAATAGAAGATGGCTGCCCGCCAATCGCTCAGGTCCTCGCTACTCGCACCTGCTGGTGAGCATGTATTTATTTGCACATGATAAGCCTTTTTGCGCGGCAGTGAAACGTTATCGAACCCTTTCGGCATGCATACGACATCGCTCTGCCAACTCTTCCTTGCAGAGGATCCGTTTTAGCGGCATTCTTATTCTTCCGTTGCACGCCGCCGCGATTTTCGACCAGCCACCGCAAACTAAGTAAGGCGACACGGACCAATCGGAAAAGCCGGCACCACCCTCTTCATGCGGTTGTCTATTTTCACTGTGCTGGCTCGGCCCCATCGAAACCATCTCCACTAGAGCGTGCTCCTCGCCTCTTGTCAGCCAATTAGATAAGAAAAACCGCTGAGTGTAGACAATGTTATTGGTTTTGAAAGCGAACAAAGGTGACCTCCTATAAACGTGGAGAGTGTTTGATTGGGTTGTTCAGACAACGCTGCGGGTCACCGCCCGATGCTTGCGTCGGTGGTTACGTAAATTTGACGTCAGGAGTTTGGAATCATTTTATACGTTATAACATTTGCAGACCAAGGGCGCTATAACATAAGTTTATATGTTATAGCGCCCTTGGTCTGCATGGTTTGTTACTGGTCCGATGCGTAGTGATAACTTTGTTGGTGTTAACTTGAATAACCGAAAACTTTCAACGAAGCGGCTACATTGCAAGGCTCGCTGTTGCAAAGAAATTACTGATTACGAATATAAATTACCTATAATAGCACCGTGGAATCACAGTAGCGTTTTTTGAGTGCTCATTCAAACACAAACCACACAAGGAACAGGAATCTCGAACAAGACGTTAGTCCAGTTCTTTATACCGTTTCTTTTGTAGTATGTGTCACTTAGTGGCTATGGTGTTGGGCTGCTAAGCACGAGGTCGCGGGAACAAATCCCGGCCGCGGCGGACACATTTCGATGCGGGCAAAATGGAAAAATGCCCGTGTACTTAGATTTAGGTGCAAGTTAAAGAACCCCAGGTGATCAAAATTAATCCGCAGTCCCCCACTATGGTGTGCCTCATAATGAGATCGTGGTCTTGGCACGAAAATCCCAATAATTGAATTTAGTAGATGTCTTTATGCGCAGTAAATCCTGCCGACAAAAATGCGCGCTTGTACCCCCCCCTCCCCTCCCTGCCCCCCCCCCCCCCCCTCCTATGGCATGTCTCATAAATGTAGCGTAGCTTTGCCACGTGAGACCCCAGAATTTAATGATGTTTTTACCACAGTCGTCATCAGAAATCATTGCCAGCAGCGAAATTTTTAAACGCTCACTTTCAAAGTCCTCTATCTGGACAACCGCAGCAACAACTTTCCAACCTTGATTACCTCGATCAAGAATAGTGAGCTTCCAGTTTTTCTACCACTATTAATCAGACGCGGTGAGCTCTTGAGAAACAGGAGTAAGTTGCGTTGCTCGAATTTCAGTAAACAGCAGTTTGGAGGTCTAGTATGCCATTTTTGTAATGCTTCACTTTATTTAATGGTAAGGTAAGTTTTTCCATTTCATTCGATTACCTCCATTAAGATGTGACAATATAGAGGCAACTTTAGGCAACTTACAATCAAATAGTCCCTTTTTTCGAGAATTAGTATTTTACTCAGGTACTTCCTAAACAGAATTATTAGTACTCTAATTAGTCATTTTATACCGGTTATTCAGTAACTTAATTACTTTCTGAAGTAACTTTTATATGTCTCCAGAAAGGCTTCAACTAGCCCCACCAAGATATATATATTGAAGAGCAATCACAGCATTTTCAAGCAAGCTTGAAAGTTTTGGATGCATATCAAAAACTATTCCACAATGAGGCAGTAACTTGTCTCCAAGTCGGTTGCAAATTAGCGTCTGTACAAAGCGGCGATAGTTTTAAATAAAAAGAGAATAAATGTAAAAAAATCGGACTCGGCCTTTAAGGAGTTAGACAAAGGGATATACCACCTACGGAGGAGAAACACGTGAACGTCGTCCGAAGAGAAAACAAGCGACCCATCGGGCCACGTGCCGACTAGTTGCAAAGCGCCGGAAAATTGATTCTCCTGACGGCACGCGTTAAGCCGCCCGCTGGGATTTGGCCTCCTGCAGGAATTCACCCGCATTCGTGCAACGCTACTGCGAGAAAACACTTTAATGCCGGCTTAGGAGCCAAAATGAAAACAGACTTTCAATCCTAGAGCTCAGCTCCGTATATTTTCCACGATATAACTAAAAAAACAAGCAAGAAAGCGCCCTATTTCTTGAAGAGTCGAGAACAAGAGAAAAGTTCGCTCCGAGCGAGCGTTGCAGGGGATGGAATTCAGTTTGTTTTTTAAATGAAGCAGAGCTTGGAAGAAATCTGATATCGTGAGTGCGAGGCAGTTTCCTGCGCTTTGCTTACGAGGACTGTAGTCCCAAAAAACATAACGAAGGCAAGTGAATATAAAGAAAGCAATCACTGAAAACAAGTCTGTTAGACCACAACCTGCCTTGTTTTAACTTGGACACATAAATAGAACACGTGACAGAGCTGGTGACTCTTTGTGAACTTTTGCAAGGAAATGAAAAACATTTAAAAATTAATTTATAGAGTCCATACGTTGTCTTACAATTTAGAGTAATTCGGTTTATTCGGCTTTATTGGGATTTAGGGTACTCGTAGTTTTACGCATTTACTCGTATGTACTAGTAGTTTTCAATGCAGTAGACTTCAATGCAAAAGTGAGGAAAAAGCACGCTGGTGAGAAAGCAAGTGGCAACTACGGCATCGATTATAGGAACGCTAGAAGAGAGATGTTGGTAGAATGGAATAGGCTCCAAATAATGAATACCTTCTTCAGGAAGCGCTGCAACAGGTGGACCTGGAAAAGCCCTAACGGACAAACAAGGAATGAAATAGATTTTATACTCTCTGACGATCCCATCATAATGCAGGATGTAGAAGTGTTAGGTAGGGTAAAGTGCAGCGACCATAGGTTACTGAGGTCTAGGATTTCTCTCAATTTGAAGAGAGAATGAGTAAAATTATACAAGAAGAAACAGGCCAACCTAGACGCAGTAAAGCTAAAAGCATACCAATTCAGGCTGGTCCTCGCAAACAAATATGCAGCTTTAGAACAGGAGCATGAAGACAACATAGAGGTAATGAATGAAACTGTAACTAGGCAGATCTCAGAAGGAGCAATTGAGGTAGGAGGTAAGGCACCAAGGCAACCAGTAGGTAAGCTCTCCCAAGCAACAAAGGAACTAATAAAAAAACGACAAAACATGAATCGCTGAACTGTCAAAACCGATCAACAACAAGAAACTAAGGAATATTTGAAATTATAACGTGGAAAAGATGGAGGAAGCCGTAAAATATGGACGCAGCATGAAATCAGTGAGAAGAAAACTTGGTATAGGACAAGGCAAGATCTATGCACTGAAAGATAAGCAGGGTAATATCATCAGCGATTTCGATGACGTAGTAAAAGCAGCGGAATAATTCTATACTGACCTGTACAGTGCCCAGAGCAGACAAGCTTCTTTCATTCGATGTAGTGATGAGCAGGATACAGTGGCTTCTTTTATAACTAGCGATGAAGTTTGAAGGGCCTTGAAAGATATGATCAGGAGAAAAGCTACTGGAGAAGATGGAATAACAGTCGATTTAATCAAATATGGAGGAGATATCATGCTTGAAAAGCTTGCGGCCCTTTATACGCAATGCCTCACGACTTCAAGTGTACCAGATAGCTGGAAGAACACCAACATTACACTAATCGATAAAAAGGGAGACGTTAAAGAATTGAAGAATTATATACCCATTAGCTTGCTTTGAGTATTGTATAAAATATTCACCAAGATAACTTCCAATAGAGTCAGGGCAACGCTTGACTTCAGTCAACGAAGAGAACAGGCTGGCTTCAGGAAGGGATATTCTACAATTCTTCATATCCATGTCGTCAATCAGGTAATTGAGAAATCTGTGGAGTACAATCAACCTCTCTATAAGGCTTTCATGGACTATGAAAAGGCATTTGCTTCAGTAGAGATAGCATTCATTGAGGCATTGCGTAATCAAGGCGTACAGGAGGCGTACGGGAATATCTTGGCAAGTATCTACTAGGATTCTACAGCTACCTTAGTTCTCCGCAAGAAAAATAGAAAGTTACCTATCAAGAAACGGGTCAGGCAAGTAGACACAATATATCCAATGCGATTCACTGCATGTTTAGAAAAAGTATCCAAGCTATTAGACTGGGAAGGCTTAGGAGTGAGAATGAGTGAGAACGGCAAATAGCACAGCAACCTTCGGTTGACAGATGACATTCTCCTATTCAGCAACAATGGGGATGAATTAAAGCAAATGATTGAGGACCTTGATCGAGAAAGTGTAAGAGTGGGGTTGAAGATAGTGAGAGAGAACAAGAATTCAGGATCGCCAGTCAGTCTCTAGAGTATGTAAAGGAGTACGTTTATCTAGGTCAGTTACTCGCAGGGGACCCTGATCCTGAGAAGGAAATTTACTGACGAATAAAATTGGGTTAGAGTGCACACGGCAGGCATTACCAAATCCTGACTGGGAGCTTATCACTGTCGTTGAAAAGAAAAGTGTGTAATTATTCCATTCTACCGGTGCTAACACATGGGGCAGAAACTTGGAGATTAACTAAGAATCTCGATAACAACTTAAGGAACGCACACAGAGCGATGGAACGAAAAATGTTAGGCTTGACGTTAAAAGACAGGAAGAGAGCGGTGTGGATCAGAGAGCAAACGGGGATAGCTGGTATTCTAGTTGACATTAAGGGGGGGAAATGGAGCTGGGCAGGCCATGCACTGCGTAGGATGGATAACCAGAGGACCATTAGAGTTACAGAATGGATACCAAGAGAGGGGAAGCGCAGTCGAGGACGGCAGAAAACTAGGTAGGGTGATGAAGTTAGGAAATTTCCAAACGCAAGTCGGAATCAGTTAGCGCAAGACAGGCGTAATTGGAGATCGCAGGGAGAGGCCTTCGTCCTGCAGTGGACCTAAATGTAGGGTAGGCTGCTGCTGCTGCTGCTGCTGCTGCTGCTGCTGCTGCTGCTGCTGCTGCTGATGATGATGATGAGATGATGATGATGACTCGTAGTTTTACCCAGGGCCACGCTTTAATGCGGCCGCGCGCTCCCGCCGGGCCGGAAGGCTTCCCCTCCCCCCCCCCTCCCCCTCCCACGGGGAAGCCTTCTGCGCCGCGAGCGGCCGCCTGCGCGGCTGCATCTTGCAAGCCATCTGCGGAGGGGCAGAGTCCGCCCTCCCTGTGTTTTCGCGGCTAAGATCGCGGTGATGCGAGCGCCGGCACGAAGCTCAATTTGCTGGCTGCTACTGCTGCTGCGCTGCATCACTCCAACGTTTTCTCAGCCAGTTTCCACGGTCATCGAGTGAGCTGCGTTCATGTTTGCTTGTACGCGGCTTTCACCGTGCTTGTTAATTTAGTTAGTGTGCCTATGTTTACGAGTTTATACGGCCGATGAAACTACTATGCTTACTTTGTATAGCTGTCCACTAATGTGCTGTCGCAATCGAGGCTTTGCCTTTCGGGCGAAACTGCGACCTTTTTTTGAACTTCAGTCGTGTTGTCTACGCTTGTTCGTACATGTCGGTGTTTTTTTCTTTGACAAAATCAATCGAATTGTTCCACTGCATCCATAACAAAGAAAAGCGTATGTTCGATGCTTCCAATAATTATATTTGGTCTCATGGTACTCCGAAGTTCAGAATAAATGCCAATAGAATTCAAAGTCAGACTTGAGACAAATCGAAACGAGCTCCTACCATGCTGATTTCAAAAGGCGGACGAATGAAAATCTGTTCTTAGGATCGCACATACGAATCGAGAATGGTATGAAGAACAAAACGTTATCAAAAAAAAAATTGCAGCAGTTCCATCACATCTCTATAATGTTGTTTATTTGGAATAATTTCACCCAGGTGTATGGAATGCAACTCGATTTTAATTGAGTCATGGAGATATTTCCTTTCACGAAATGGGATCTGCTCCCTAATTATCTCCTAGAGGTAATGAAATTCGGTCTTATTAAGCGGGTGCGCGCCCTCTCTTCTGTAACACTCGGGGAGGCTCGATCGATGCCGCTGTACCTCAGCAAATATATGCAATAAATTCTGTGGACAACGCTTCTATAGTAGCAAAACGTAAGCAAAATAAAAGAATGGACAATAAATATTTGTAGCAGTGCCATAGAATTGTTACAATCGTCCGGGGGTAGTACATGACAATAAAAGGAAGCGGAGGAAATTTCTCATTTAGTATTCCGCCTCCGACATCGCTCTGGTTCACTCACGCCGTAATTGACGCTAATTTGGGGCACCATTCAGCGGGTCGGCTTTCAGGTCATTCAAGGTCACTTCAATTATGGTCCAGTAAGCTGAGTCTTCAAAACTGAACAGTTTTGGGACACGAGTTCCCTCTATATAACGACGGCAATAATACTGCGGCTAATTTTTGGCGGCCGTCCGCTTGGGAGCACTGTAATCAATGTGAACATCTTCCAGCCATTGTCGGTCCTTGCTTGAAGCAGGAAAAGGCATCGCCGAAATGGAGCTTCTCATAAAGCGTGGATGTGAATGTATGTGTGGCTGCCGAAGGAACTCATTTTTGCTACGCAGCACAAAAGTTAATCGACAGAATTTTATCAATAGATGCTGAATTAACTCGTTGCACAGAAAAATTCTACTGACGAACGGAGTACACACTGCGGCTGAGAAGGACAGTTGTCCGATATTTTAGAAGGCTAAATTAAGTCAATTGTGCAGATTATGTGGGCCTTTAATTAGCTGAGGAAACCTGCAGAATTGCATAGTCGTTTCTTTTCGTGGCAATAAAGCAAGCTGTAACCGGCTGATTAGAAACAAGATTTCTTATGTAAGCTCCACCAAAAAGGAAATAAGACCGGAGACTCCAATAAAAGAGAATTGGTGCAGTGTCGAACGAATATCGTGCTGCAAGTAATAAAGGCAAAATTTTTCTTGTGTACCACAAAAGAACATTAATCCGAGGCCTTTATGCTATAATGACTCATACATGCGATGCAAGTCGAGATTCCATGCCCGCTAATATATTTCATCCTACACGACAAATAGCTCTCCGACCATGCATCATACCCCTCAGTCATGTATTATGATTTCTTCTGGGGCCAGTAATTTACTTCATATTTCAGAGATTGAACTGCAATAATCACTCATGGGTCCCCGAAATGGTGCAGTTTATAAAGAGATGGCACTTTTATCTGTGAAATTTTATTAATTTCCGTACAAACTGTATTTCGCCCAGTAATCTTCATGGTTTACGCCGCGTGCGCGTACCCTTCCACCACAGTCACAAGTTCTCTTTTATGCGCAATATAGAAAGTACGGTGTCTATTTTGATAGTCTTTACAGCATTCTTCTCTCTGTGAATGATATCGTGCCTTCGTTACCTGCTTCCGCGATCTTGGACGGCCGCGGCTCCTTCATAGCAACAATGTTCTCAGCTATACTAACGCATGTTTTGTTCTCAGTTTGGCTGCTTGTATACCACCAGCAAATAACGACGTAGCCGGGCTGCGTCATTAACGGCGGCACGAGATAGATAAAACTGTTTACGCAAATAATGGAAACAAATAAAGTAGCCAAGAATACGATGAACGGATCTGGTCCGAGCCACTCGCGCCTTGGCCGGAAGCACAACAGTCATGCGTGATCTGGAAGCGGCAAGGAGCCTCGCTGTCTGGTGATTAAGGCGCGCCTATCGATAACTGTTCTCATACCTCGGGGCGCCAGCTTTGTCTTGCTTAACGGCTCTAGCGGCCACCATTTGTTGCAGCCGCATAGATGTGGGCTTCTTCTGGCGCCACATGCCTTTGCCCAGACAATGTTCTGTGCACCAGCGCATTGCTAAATTTTCTTTCTTTCTTTTTCAGCATGATTCTTTTCGCATCTATGGGTGTTGACTTCATCGATGCTTTCCTGTGGCCGATGCATCCAGGAAGTGGGATGTCTAATGGTGCTTCAGTATTAATTTTTCCCCTTCTTTTCGGTCTTTTTTGGTGGCACTTCATTACTAAAAATCAGGGGTAAACATAAGACGCTTGTGTTTGTCGAGATTTGTGTTGCATATCATGGAAAGGAATAGGTCACTAAAGGTACAGATTTTTAGGCACCAATTTAGCATCCACTGAGTCACGAAAAAAATAGAAAAGCCGCCACGCACATTGTCCTTACGGAACATAAACATAAACCTTTTACATTTGCCTTTTGAAGTTTCCTTGATAAATTCATTCGGCAAGGTATCCTCTCTACTACCTGAGAGAGTCATTTGGTCGATATCATCATCATGATCATCATTTAATCACCCTTAAAGGCACCTTTCGGGGTATTACATAAGGGCGGGGGGGGGGGTGGCAAAAAGAACTGTAATGATATCAAAAAATGTATGAACGCTAAATATAGGAAAAAATAAAAATAAATATACATATACAGCTATATATACACACACATATATCTATATATGTATATATATATATATACATACAATTACATAAAAATAAAGCAATAGTAGTAAGACGTGGCCATGTGTAAGCAAGGTAATTAGGTTTGATAATTGGCTGTCAGTAACTGCTTGAATTTTGAGCTATCACGCTTAATAGCTATTGATTGTGGCAGTTCGTTCCAGTGCTCTATTGTGATGGGCAGGTCATGTTCATCAGAATACTGCAGAATGCAAGTTCTATTTATATTGACTTTCTGCGTACATTAAAGAGCAATAATGAGGCTGATTACGTTCGAAGCATCCGAGAGCAATGAAATTGCCAGGGGGCCTTCTAAACTATAACACATCTATTTGTTATGTCGGAAGTACAGCATGGTAGTACAATTTAATAAACTTTATATATTTAGAAGAGCTAATAAAAGCGCAAGAATAGAAAACAAAAGCAAAAAAAAAACACAGGAACGTGTAACAACGTGAGGATGTATGTGACATGGTAGTGTACAATAGTTAGTGGCAGCCTAAATCTATGCAACTAGAAACTTACAGCGCGAACAGCATGACGTCATTAAAACAAAAAATACAATAAAATAATAAACAATTACAACAAAAACAAAAGAACAAATTAATATGCAACATGTCTTAAAAATCAATTACCTAATTGCGAATTCAGTCCTAGGAAGAATCGGAAAACACACCATAAATAAAGCAATCTGAATACGTAAATCTAAGAAGGAATTGTAAGAAGAACATGATACAAATGCATGGTTTTGTACATTAGTTAACGTAAGTCTACAACTATCCAACTAAAAACTTACGATGCAAACAGACTTAAAATATTGATACGAAAAAGCAACAAGAAATAACAAACTACTAGATCAAAGGTTTTAGTTATACATTAAACGATTACAAATTATATCCTTCTAGATACAGCCGGAAAACAAACGGGTTATATGCATATTACCACTGGTAGGAGATTTTACAAACATAGGAACTCAATCACGATGAAAGCAACAGAACATATTAAATGGAAAACAAATGTCACAATGACAAATTGATACTATACTCTTCAGATAATTTATCGAGAGAGGATTTCTTGAAAGTGGGTATGAAAAATGTACTGATGACGACGATTCAATTTCGTAAGGCGTAGAATAGAATAATGATATGCCAGAGGCAACTTGCCGCCCGCGTCAGTTGGCAAACAGTGCAGGTTACCTCTAAAGCAACGCTTTCTTTGTTGTGTCCGACAGGTTGGCGTATGCAGGCGGTGGTTAGACTTTGGATAGGAAGGTGCAATTAGCGAATAGAGGGATTGGCCCGACGTGGAGCGGTGGTAGGCGGGAGCAGAGGTAGTAACGTACGCCGGCTTGTTGGTGCAGCAAATGACGTCTTCTGGCGCCATGGCAGAGTGGACGGACACAGCACGCATGCCGGGGGTCTCGCACGGTGCACCCACACATGGTTGGCCACATTGGGGAACAGTTCCCTGATGTGGAATGGCGGCGGATTTCTTTTCATTTTTTTTTAGAGACGCGGAGTGCGTTTGACTGCAAGAGCGCTAAAGCGAAGTGGCCGCACAGTCAACGCTCCGCTAAAACGGCACGGTGGCGGAGTCGAGACAGTGATTGCTTTTCCGCTGCAGGCCTGACCATTGTACGCACGCACACTGTAAGCCCACTAGCGTTCCCTGTTGACCTGCTGTTTGTTTGCTCTGGTCTGAGCAGACCGAACAATAAAGGTCACACTCACATTATCTAGTATTTCACATGGTACCGACTAAAACCGATGGTTTCCCATCGGTGTTATCCAATGCACGATTGAGGTACGACGCCTCCACCGCTACTGGGCCGCTCCTCATCAAGCCAGTTTTGTGAGAGAGTCAGAGACAAACAGGATTCACATAAGGCAGGGGGGTTAACCAGAGGTAGTTCCGTTTGGCTACCCTGCACGGGGAGGGGGAGTGGTATTAAAAGGGAATGAGAACGAAAGGGGGAGAGATACAAAAATACTACCACAGACTAACCGCTTTACGCTTTAGAGCGGTAGTGGGTGGCGTTCTTAAAGTCTGTCATGAAGGCCCGTAGACCGTAGGAAACTTAGTAGCGGGAATAAAGCCTCCTATTTTCAGTACAGCTGCCAGGGCGCAGTTCCTTCTGCCCAGAAGCTCTTGCCTTGCATGCCACGTCAAGCCATGTCACGCCCACGTATATATTTAGAACAACGTCCGAGGAGTTCGTGTGGAACGCTAAACCTTGTTATCCGCTGTAAATGCTATACCCTTCGGCATAGCAGTGTGCTTTTTTTTTTTCTGCATTCCACCCCCTGCACCCCATAAAAAGGCATCCACCCCGTCCGGGAATTGAACACGTGACCTCATACTCAGCTAAGCAATGCCGCAGCGGGTATACTATACGGTGTCTCTCACCACTTCTGTGTTGCTTTGGAGTTTCAGACCCACCAATCGCCAGTGCTCCCCTTCCTTCGAAGGTGCCATGTACAATGAGGGTACTGCCCCAGTTTAAAAGCATAATAATGAAAAAAAGAACAACAAGTTTGATGCATTCGCACGGTAGGGAAGATGTTCATGTTTTAACGCAGGTCTCGAGATAAAGGGATGTTCTGAAAGAAAGCTCGGGCTTAGCACGAGGCTAGCTTTGTGAGTTACGACAAGACTGCGTATTTCGCGTTCACTGACATCCGCGCACAAAAGACCTCTTGGAGCGACTTTCACGCGCCGGTGGCGGACGTTTGAAGTGGATAACAGCCGCGCAAGTTGGCTTTTTGCAGATTTGGGCTTTTTTTTGCTTGTTATGTGTATACAGTCGCCCAGCTCTTTGACGATAGCGCTGGGAAGCTGCAAAGTACAGGTAATGAATCCCACGTTGTGAGCGCCACTGAGAATATCGCAAAAATAAAAAAAGAGAATCTGCTTCTTCCAAACTTTTATCTATGTCTTACGTGATCCTTTTTTTTTCACGAGCTTAGAAAGCGCCGAAATTATGGTACGTTGGCATTAGACCAAAAATAAAGAAAAGCTTGCAAGTATGTGCTGTGACATTGTGATTGCGTCTTCGTGGGGCTTCAGGAAGAAGCTTCTGTTGAGGATGAGGGCAATTGCAACACTTACAAATGTCCATAACAAAAACGAAACATATGGCTTAAATTTCCGCAACGCTCGCTTTTTGCAAGCACTGCTGAAATATCGTGACCTGTCTCATAGTGATACAGTGGTTTCCTGAATTTGTAAAGTACTATGTGCTAAGCGTCTGCCGTGTATGACGCTATGTTCGCTTGGCTCCAGGACTCCGCAACAGTTGAGCCTTACCAAGTTCCGTATTAACGCGATAGCGTTAAGGGCCCCGGGTCGCAGAAAATCCGGCGTCGGCGCCGGCGTGGATGTCAGCGTCCGTGGCGGAGAAAATATCCCCAACCACCCCGACCCCCGACCGCGCCGGCGTTCCGCATGGCGGAAGGTGTTAGCGAAGGAGAAAATCATCCCGAACCACCCCGACCGCGCGGGCCGTCCGTGTGGCGCAAGGTGTTAGTGAACAAAAATTGAATTTCTCACATTGAAATCCGTCAGAAAAATGGTAAAGTACAACTTAACCACATGGTGGCGTCGGATTATAATTTCAATGTACTAGAAAACATAATTCTGTTACGAGGAAACTCAAACACAAACGCCTTTCGCCAGCATTTCTACTATACCAACAGCGGCGCGCTCTGGTATGCTACTTGCGAAAATCTTATCCAGATGGCGCTCGCATCCTCGGCAGGTCAAATTGTGACTTGGCCTGCCTAATGCGTTTTGGACACATGTGCGTGTCGGGGCAATATCAAACAATTATTAAAATAATAAAAAAGGTCCTAGGCCTTCACATTTTATTATAAGACGACTTATATTGCCCCTGAAAAAGCGTCTTCCCAGCAATGCATTTCTGTTTAACAGTAAAGCCGACTTCAAAGGGATCGGTGTAAACTTGGCCTTTGTAAGCTGGCTTTCCCATGTTCTGTGTTGCAGTCAAGCCTACTCAAAGAAAAATACCATGCGGACGGGTCCCGATAACGCTATCACGTTCCAACTCTTAAAGGCGAAGTTTCAGCGTCCTCCAATTTTTTTCTACGCTCTTCATCAGTGGGCCCTGCATATTTCTTTAAAGGAGGACCCATAATGCCGACACGTGAAGGTCGCACAAGGACGCGAAAGACGTGATCGAGAAAATGATGTCACACGCCGGGTACGAGCTAATCAAGCACAACAAGTGCGAGCTCCGTGCTAAGAAGGGAAGTTCGGGAGCGACTGATTGTGGAGGCCACCAAAACTTTCTCTTGGTACAAGCGTCATGATCCGTCATGTTTATCGGCTTGACCGGTATAGTGCCACAGAACTATTGACCACAGACTCGCTACTGTAATTACCTCACGTGAGGGCACTTTCGTAATGAGCCAAAAGCGAGAACACCAGCGGGAATGAAGATCTATAGGACCTTGCTTCCTTTCACGACCCGGAAGCATCTTGGCATCCTTGTATAGAGACTACGTAAAAGAGTTCGTCCCTTTATATACTATAGATGGGAGGTGGTGTCTACTGATGCCTTATTTCCCCATTGCAAGGCTAAGAAGGACTGCAGCCGTCCTTGTACCATGCTGTCTCTGTGGTCCGTTTTTTCGCGCAGTTAAACAATGTTCGCTAATATGTACCAACTCGCCCAACAACAAGTTCTTCTAAACTGTAGAGTAGGCATTAGTCCATTGGAAGCGAGGCAATGAGGACAGTGGCTAATTCCGCTATCACGGCTAGCCACTGCGCTTGTCCGTCTTCACCCTGCTGCCTCATATACTCTTGGAGTTCATTCTATGCAATGTTCCATGGTGTAGCCGTTCGAATACGGTACCTCGGCCCCTTACATAGTTTCATTCTGATCTCAAAAGCCCTCATATCCACCATTCGTGTACACGACGAAAATAGAGGCCACACCATTGTGTTGGTGTTTCGTTCCTGGAGAGGCGTGTCGTTCATGTTCAGCGACAAAAAAGTTGGTCTGGTTCCGAGGTTGCTACGAATATGAATCGATGTGAAGATTACGACATTCCCGAAACTAAGCCGCAGTGAAGGCATATTTTTTCATTCTCCTAATTTAGGGTGTTATGGTGCTTACCACTACGCGTCCTTAAACTGTTAATAAAAAAAAAGAAAATGCGTGCGCGGTTGCTGCTTGTACATGAGCCATTTAGAATACATTCAATAAGAGTTATATTAAAACTTTGCCCCTAACTTCGCGAGCGCATAGTTGCTTGTTGATCACAATAAGTAATTCAGCGGCGCTCAATATACGGTCGTCTACGGCGATCGCCTTTTGAATTCGGACCCTGGCAAAATTGTATCCCACGAATGTCGCATCAGCAAGCTGCGCAAATCAAAGGCGTTCGTGTCGTTTCCCAAAGCGCAAGTCTACAAGGGTCGCCACGTTTTAGCACACGGCTTCATGCGAAACAAACTCGAAAGAAAGGGAGTCAAGGAAATGTGTTCTTTCTTTCTAGTTGTACGGCGGCCTGGAACTTGAGCTGGTTGCTAGCTATCCCGTGAAGCGACGCTCCTCAGAGGGTGACGTATCAGGTGCTCCGACTAGTAAAGGGGACACGACCGTCAGTTTCGAAACGACTATATTTCCGTCGGCTATTCTTTCGCTGAGCCAGCGGAGCAGGAAAAAAAATCATATTTTGCGTTTTTGTTATTCGATGATTTCATGTCGACGTTACACTGCTTGCTTCTTTATATGTCCTCTTTTCCATGTCGATCGCCGTTTCTTCTTGAATGTGATACAACCATGTCCATGAAACTCTTTTTATTTGGATTCGTCTACAATTGTGCTTTTTATTGTGGTCTAGTTCTCTCTCTAACGGTAAAAATGTTATTAGTGAGAGCAGCATAAATATCGGACTTGTTCACTAACGCAAGCATTGAGATTCAGAATTTCAGGGAGATTGTCGACTTTGTTGCGACAGCTGTGGCATAATGTATATAATTTACTTAAGGTACAAATATGAGATGTGCGAATTCAACAACTGTTTCTCTCTCAGCTGCAAGTTCACCGAATACCTGATTATTCCGTCGCTTAATGACGCGTGCAATTCGAAAGTAAGCTTTATGAATGAAATGAGTTTTTCTCCGCACTTCAATCAATTCTAAAGATTATCATTGTTTACGTTTTGGCATTCCTTAATTTCCCACAGTCTCATAATGTTTCCCTTCTTTGTGCGTGTGGCTATACGTGCACTTGTCTGTTTCATACCTTCAACGCTTTTCCTAATCTTCGTGCAATTCACATAAAGTGGAGCTGAAGTGAATGTCATAAAACTTAGCAATACTTGCGTTGCAGTGAGCGTCAACTCTGAATAGAGCTTTTCGTTCCCTCTTCTTTTCAGCCTAAAGAATAAACACAATTTCCTGTTATTGCAGCCACCCGCATGGACACATGCGGGCAGCGAAAGATTCTCGTCGATGCGTTGAGCACTTAAACTTAGGTGTACAGTGCCGCAATGAACCCGTTCAACTCTGTAGGTCACTAAGCCGCTGCTTAGCACTGCTGTCCCCTCGCACTAAGCTCCGACAGTAACAGCTGTGCGTGGATGTTACATTATATTGTGAATGGTGCCACTACCCCCATTTTGTCTTCGGCCACAGCGTTTCCATCAGAAAGCAACTTGCAAAAATAATTACCAAAGTAATTCTCCGAGCGTTTACCACCCAAACCAGCAGCATTCTACACTCTTCAATTCGCGGTGCTTGATTTACCAAGCACACAGCGTAGTTGCCAAATTTTTGCGGAAGGAACTCAATACAACAGAAAAAAAAAACAATCTCAATGCGAAGCCACAACCGTGGTCGTTTTGTACACAAATAACGTTTTGCGCATCTAACGAATTGTTAGTGTGTTCGCAAAGCTAATAGAAAATAATGTGTAAGATTGCTTCGATTTTTCAATGGTAATTTAGCAGCTACTTCTCAAGAACTGCGGAAAAGTATTAAAACCCGCAAGAGCTAACAATGAGTACAGGTCCACAGAGAGAGATAAAGGAAAAGAAAGGCAGAGAGATTAACGAGAACCTAAATCCGGTTTTCTACCCTACACCTTGTGGTAGGGTAGGGGGAAGTAGAAAGATAAGAGGGAAATAGGGATGCAGAACAGAACAGCAAAAGTGGGCAGGCACAAGTGGAAAACGCTGTTAAAGAAACACAAAAAAAGAACAAACGAAGATCTTGGTCTGCTACTGCACATAATATGAACATGCTAGGGAAAAAATTCTATGATAATGGTCTGGTAGGAGGAAATTGTGACACCCACGACACGGAGATTGCGTGCGTATTTATTCGGACTCGGCTTGCAGCATAAAAAAATGATGTTGAGCTAGATGGAGAGCAGATGTGACAAAGAACTGCTTCCGTGGGTTTTCTTGTTGAGTGCGCGCAAAGAAAAAGATGGGGCAGTGCTTTGTGTGTACACTAAGCGATTAGATTTGGGACGGTTCGTGCCCAAAGAAAGAAAACATCATGACATACGGGAGTACGTTGCGACAGACTTCATGTTTTATGCACACGGGTAAACGTAGCTGTACCATTCTCGCTTCAGAAGACACAGCGCAGTTCGACAAATGTCCACCTCCGCGAGAGCGTGACATGGTGGGCAGACCGAGCTTTCCTCACGCTCGTGGGCGACATCGCAGCAAGCAGAATACACAGCGCTAGCATTTGCATGATGCGGTTAACGCTCCGAGGAGTTGTGAATTATACCATGGAAGGTTCTCTGGCGCCCAATGTTTGCTGAGGTATAAAGTAAACAATGTTCAGTAAGTAAGGCTCATGGCCGCTTAGTGTAGGACTGTTCGAAAAACGCCCATTTGTACATGTGGGACGTGTTGCCTCGGAGGATTGAAAAGATGAAGGGAAGTCTGCAGAGCATGCAAGCAAACATCAGTGTCCAGTTTTTCAGAAGAGCTTTACCACTCGCTCGACGCCGCAGGGAAAAGGAGCACGCAGCAGTCGGTCGTGGCTGGCATGGCCAGTGTCACTGACCGGCTGATATGGCCAATATCACGCCGGTATCATTGACATGATACTGGCGATACTGTGTTTTCTCAGAGGCCGTCAGCACGCAGTTAAGGGGACGTTCATGTTTAGTCCCCATTATGCTTATGTTGCAGTGAGCGTGTGATGCGGAAAATAGATTATTGTTGACACTGCAGTTATTAAAAAGGGAAGGCGAGTAGGCGCGAGCTAACATGTTTTTAAAGGTCACTTCAGGCAATGAATCCTTTGTAGATGCCGCCCAGAATGGCTGCGAGGATAAATTCAGTCTCTGCGGTTAACGACAGGGGTGAACGTCTCTCCGCGGCTTCGGTAAGGACTAACATGGTCGATGTGGCTGAGCAGGTTGCCATCGCAATCGCGATGCTCGATCCAAAACGATCGATTATTTACACGGACTCCCGCGTGGCGGTCAGGACCTTCGCCTCGGGCCTCGTAGCAAAAGAAGCGGCAGTGCTTCTAAAAAACACAAATGACATAAAAGTATGAACGCCTTTCTTACTATTTCAGTTTTTATTGGTTATTACAGTTAGCACGAGTTAAGTCGTACGCTCGGTTTGAGCGGTGAATTAAGTTTCATACGTAAGTGTGAAATCACCCTTTGAGCGCAATGCTGCTCCACTAACGTGAAACCTGGGGAAGTGCGAAGCATGCCATGATGCACCGCTAATGGATTCACACAGCCTTAAAGGATGGCTCATAACCCCGTAAACGCCCCCCCCCCCCCCCCCCGCCCCCCTTTATGACGACAGAAGAGAAGTGAAATGCTACGCTGGAATGATGAGCGGCAACGCAGCCAGCTGTGGAAGACGACGATGACGACGACGAACGAGGGAGCAGTTGCATGAGCGCGTGCCGAGCGCGAGCACGAACAATTTGCTTACCGGGACGGCGACGGGAGGAGATGCCGACAGCCCGAGCGCATAAGGTGCTTCGCACCTAAAACAATTCGTGGGTTATAGATGCACACACGCGTGGGTGATAACTTGTTCTCTTAGGTGGCATGACTAAAAGCACCAGAAAGTGTCCTCTAGGACTTGTTATTCATTTTAGGGGCAGACAACGTTGTCGTAGTTAGTGCCCTTTGCTACTCAATGTGTAGCAGGAGTGTTGTAAAAGGATGAACACGACGTATAGGATCACAGCTCATGAAGCACGCAGCAAAACCTGCAAGAACCATAGCGAATTACTTCTATATATCAGCTTTCCCTTGAAATATTCTCGAAGTGTTCATTGAATATTAATGTCAATCCTAACTTTGAGAAACAACACACAGCGGGTAAGACTATAAACTTGGACCTTCGTTTTCTCCATTAATAAAAAGGCGTTAAATTGTAATCCACATATGTGATGCAAGCCACAAGAACTCCTAATGTTCTCTGCATTTCAATCAAGAGCTTTCTCTCTCTCTCTCGTTTCTATTGTTTACACATTCGGGTTCTGTGAATGTAATGATAGTTTGCGGTATAATTTAGGCGGACGTTGAAAGGAGCATTTGATCTAATGCGAGTTTCTACAACTATTTTTAAACAGTTTTCTCATACTTTATCTTGGTAGAGTGTGTAATTATACCAGCTCAAGAGAAAATTAAAACATCCGTCGTCAGTTAGTTCAGTTAAGTCACACAGTTCTCTCGAGCAAAAAGCTTCGCTTGTCGTGCGCGAATCAGCAAAGTAGCCGATACATGCCATCACATACTGAGGCGTCCATGTTCCCCATTCTTACGATAAGAAAATGCCTGCCAACAGCCGACATCTGAAGTCAAAGTACGAGAAAATGGAAGCTACATTTAGGAGCGCCTGAAGGGCAAACTCTTGCTGCCGACTTTTCATGTCTGTCATCCCTCTTCTTTGACACATATATCCTGAAACAGAAATTTTTGAACGAAGCTTACAGCTCTTTTTTGTCACCTCGCTGCTGTGCCTGACACATGTTCGATCAAGTTGCTCCTTTTTCTTAAGCCCACCTTTTCATCAATCAAAGTCAAGTGAAACAGAAAATGTAATATCTGAAACCCTGGTCTAAATATTGTGTCTCATGATTACCTCGACCTTTCCGCCGTATACGTAAGAAAAGCGATACGTATGCAATGACGGGAACATTAAAAAAGATAACGTCAGGAAAAAAATGTCGTAACGAGAACAGCGAAACTTAAATAACGTTCTTCGTCCAACGTCGGAGCTAAATACTTCTTTCAAAGATCTGCAACAAATAGCACAAATATATAGTTTTTTTTTATTCTTGAAGCCTTTATTTTTGTTTGGATTATCAGGATAGAGGCATGTACATGTAATTGAAAAAGGCACTCACGTTTCATTTTATTACAGAACCAAGTACAAGCACAAACAAAATTTTAACGAAAATGTTTTAAATTCAGGGAATAATAAAATCAAGAAATGTAGACAAGTAATAAAATAAATTTTATTCTTTTTGACGTCATGCATTCATTAGGTAAATATTTGGAGCTTATATTACCGTTTGAACGCTGCTGCGGATGAGCACATTGCCCGAGGCAATGAACCGAGACTCTATTGCTGTGTGATTGAGGTTTTAAATTTTTTTGCACAATTGGTGCACTCCACATAATGATACAGATATGTGTAGTTATCACACGAACAGAACTACTTCCGGTAGCCACAAACGTATTCTTTAACTGAAAAGTTCCACAACTATCTGGTATGGAATGGTAGAATCTGTTATGAATTTATATTCGAGTGCATCCTGTCTCGTTCTCAAAATTGTGATTGCTTAGTGTCATGTCTGGTAACTCAAAATTTTAAAAGGTCACCGTACAAAATAAAGTGGAGGCAAGAAAAATAACCTCCACAAACGGAACTTCCAGCTGAATGTGGATGGATTTTTGTCACCATATCTTAGAATTACAAGATTGAAAAGATTACCTGAGCACTGCCGTTCTTAAAGAAGACTTCCGATATTACATGATGTTTCTTTGAACTTTGCGCATGCGTTTTCTATCAGTCTATACGTATATCGAATATTCAATGAACACGCGGCGTTGCTTCTTCATCTTGCGCTGAGTGCAGTGATGTGGGCGACAGAGAACAGTACATCGGCTCCTGCAAGCGCTTCTCTCCTGTAAGGAGGAGGTTTCCATTGGCAGTGTGGAAAGAAGAGGGGTTCCTCCATAGGTTGGCGCACACACTCATGAGTGCACTCACTACACTCACACTCATTTCAAAGACGTGAGTGCGAGTGTGAGTGAGTGCCAGCGAGTGAGCGGAGGTGAGCGCGAGTGAGTGCCAGTGAGTGTCAGTCGAGGTGAGCGTGAGTCAGCGCCAGTGAGTGCGAGCAGAGGTGAGTGCGTGTAAGTGCCAGTGAATGTGAGTGGAGGTGAGTGTGAACGTAAGTTAGTGCTTGTGAGCGTGAGTGGAGGTGTGCGTGAACGTGAGTGATTGCAGGGTCTGGAAAAAATTATGGTGAGTGAGTGTGAGTGAGTATTCTCCCACCCTGCCGACCTATGGTTTCCTCACGAACGCGTAGAACATTTAGTCCTCACGGAAGAATCGCAGATAGGGCGCAAGGAAGTGTCACGGATTTTTCTTACATTTCTACGAGAAACATGACTGATTTAGAGCACTGCACGGGCCGATTTTTGCGGCCCGGGCCCGGCCCGGGCCCGTTTTTACATTGGGTGGCCCGCCCGAGCCCGATCAAAACTTTTATGGCGAGACCCGGGCCCGGCCCGGGCCCGGAAATAATCTACGTTACCCGCCCGGCCCGGCCCGCCACCCCTTTACCTTAAGCCCGAGCCCGGCCTGAGCCCGGCTCGAAACCAGCCCGAACCCGGCCCGAGACCAAAAATACATTTTTTTTCAGAGTTGAGAAACCCGAGAATAACTCGCAGAAAGCCCGAGCCCGGCCCGGGCCCGCGTCAAAAAACCCGAGCCCGGCCCAGGCCCGGGTCAAATAGCACACGCCGTGCCCGAGCCCGGCCCGAGCCCGTGAAAAAATTGCTATACCCGGCCCGGCCCGGCCCACGGGCCGGGCCAGGCCCGGGCTTTCGGGTAAGCCCGAGCCCGTGCAGTGCTCTAGACTGATTGACGCATGGTGATATATTTGGCGCGGAATGAGACGCTCAGGTGGAGTAATTGTCAGCCAGGTCTGCCAGGCTAACCCTACCTGTAGCAACATCATCACCACCGCGACCATCACCAATTGAAATTAGCAAGGGAAAGTTTTTCACTTGTCTCCGGGCTCTGGACCTATACCATTCAACCTGCTTGGCAACTCGGGCATGACGTTTTTTTTTCTGGAAGCAGTCCCACCCCATTCGTTCCTGAGCTGCCTAGGGTTAGCGATCCTCCATTAAGTATAAACGCCATTGACTCCTTCTCCTGTTCAGAAAAGCACTCTTGGGAGTGCTCTGAATAGAGAATGGCCGTGCTACAAGGCGCTCGCAACCTCACAACATCCGGTGACGAAATGGAATCTTTAAGGACGTTGTGGTCTGAGAAGAGTAAAGCCATGTGTTATGCAATGGTCGTTGAGAAGCTGTTATCCGTCCCTGCGGCACCATAAGGGCGTATACGGTCGTTCAAGATAATGAGAATGTCTCGCTGCTCGCGAGCCGCTCACTGACTGCACATTTTCTTTTTCTTGCAACAAGGCGCGTGGGTGCTTTATTAATTACTTGTTCTTGCATTAAGCCCGTAGATTTTGTCATGATGGTGTACTTATGTTTACAAAACTACTATGCCCGTGGCTTATAGCAGACTACTCAAAAAAGATAGCAGACCATTTATGATCGTGGCTAATAAGTGATAATTAGATCATGCTAATGTTCATGTTCATTTTCATGGGTGTTTTAGGCCTTACTGGCTGCGCGATTATTTCAATCCAGTTTCACTGCCTCCTAATAGGGCTGACTGTAGAAATATATATATTGAGTAACTTAAGTTTATCTAAAGAGGCATGACTCCTCATTTCCTCGATATTCGTGTCATGAAAATTCTGTCCTGTAAGGACAAGTAAAGCCAAGTACTTCATCAGCTTAGCCAGTACTTAATACGGAGAGAAAATTAGAATGACGTTTCACTTCGTGAACGCGGGTTACACGCAAGCATGTTGGTGCCATGCTCATATACTTGCAATGGCAATGATAGGGACATTCCCGGCACATTTCTGCCATCGTGGTCGCCGCGATGTTCGGTATAAAGTCTAAGGGCGGTAACATGGTCCCCGCGCACCAAATTCTGTATGTGCCACTGAAAGCGTGCAACGGTGAGCCAAACTGAGCACACGAGAGGAAAGCGGAAAGGCAGCGCTGGAGGGAGGGGGGAGAGGGGGGGTGGCTTGTGCTCTGGTATCTTGAAAGCGATCAGCAGATGAGACCACTTCGGGGTCGGTGGACTCGCGGTCAGCCTGCTGTCGCTTCCTTCATGCTCGGGAAAACACCTTTATGTAGGAGGTATTTGGCAACAGAAAGCTGTATAGAGGCTTTTATATGCGAAGCATTTCTTGCCGGCTGCTCGGTCCGTCCCTCCCGCGGCGTCCCACACCCCCACAGCGCATGCGCGTCCCCTCCCCCTCTCTCTCCTCTCCTACGCTCCCCCCTTTCCTCTAGGAATCCTCTACGGAGCGGCGCACGCGTGCCACACCCCCACAGCATATGCGCGTCCCCTCCCCCTCTCTCTCCTCTCCTACGCTCTCCCCTTTCTCTCCTCTAGGAATCCGGAGCGGCGCGCACAACAGGTGGTGCGACAGCTGCATAATCCGCTGGGGGCGCCACGGTAGTTCCGCGGTATGAAAATGACGGAGCGCGCGCGCCTCATTCTCCTGTGCAGCGCCGCGATGAGCGCTGGGGCCCCTGCCGCGAAACCATCTCCCGCTCAAGCTAACCATCTCCCTGCTGCTTCGCATCCACACATGGTTCCCTTTAGCGGGAGATGCAGTAATTTTTTTCGTTGACCCTATTCATCTCATTATAATAGTTCAGAAGTTGATTAACTTTTAATACTAATTATGCAATTAGGCAGAATGCAAAAAAATTATCTGAAGATTTCCAAGCGATGGCGAAAAACATTACCTTCGTTCTGTCCAGCTACGTGGCATTTGCATATTTTAATTCTCGGTGCATGATAGTTGGGACACCCTGTATATTGGCGCAAAATAAACAGCGACATAAAGGCACACGTCCCGCATTCTACGCATCTCAGTACAATTAGAAAACGCGAAACGTATCAACAATTTTACCCTCTCGGCTGTTTTTTTTTTTTTTTTTTTGCTTCAGGGACATCCTGTGTAAAGACCGTTGAAATGCTCATTCACCTCCAGAAATTTACCCTGGTCACGTGAGAGGTAGAGCAGCCCTAACTGTTTCAGGTATCAATTCACATTTCTTTGCCGCAGAAAGGCACCTACCTTGTTTAATGGTGTCTGACGATAACAAACCACGGGCCCATTCTGAGAAAGCGACTGTACCAACCGCAATTTATTTAACGCACTGAGGGAGCTAACACAGCCAGAGGACGCGTGAGGCGGAGTGCTTTCGAAGCTATACAGCAAGAAATGCTGTGACCGCGCTACTCCCACAGGCTGGGACTATCGCTAAACCACGTGCTCTACAGCACACTTTTTTTGTTGACACTCTTTTAACAGCGGAGCTGTTTAAGCCGACCGTCAGTCCGTGGAGCGTGTACAACAAACCTCGCTGAACGATGACGTCACGGCGCGTTGCCTAGCAACCACCTCGCGGAACGGCGTGTGCTTCGCCTCCTCTCCGTGCCATGCACATGTTGCCTGGACATGGGACGTTAAGAAGAGGGAAGGAGAGCATGCGCGCGGCGCGCGCTAAGCTCGGGAGAGACAAAGAGAAAATGAGAGCGAGAGAGAGAAAGTAATTGTAGCAGCACCAACGAGGTAACGCGCAGAGCTGCTGCCGACGCTGTCCTCGTTTCCCCGTTTCCCCACGTTCACGCCGAACGCGCGAGGCGTCCGTGACTGTAGACGGCGCCTCTGACGGCGGCTCGGCAGGCTTCGACCAGCCATGCCCCGGCAGGTGTGGAGGCGCAGCTTGGCCGTGACTTTGCCGGGAAGATAAAGCTCAGATCCGCCGCAACGGTGGCAGAACTAACGTTGCCTCTGGGGCGAGTAGAAGTACCCTTGACATGGGAGGACCAAAGAAGATCCAGACACCCTAAGAAGAAGCCGCTCATCTTGAAGCGCGTCGCGTAGCCAAGCGAGAAAGCGCGCGTCAGCGGCGAGCCGACTCGATATACCGTGCCCTAGCAGCACTTAGCATTTCCTAGCAAAACCTAGCCAAGCCTAGTAAAACGGGGAAGAAAAGCTAGGTCGATTACTAGCTCCGCTGTTTACTCCAGCCTTGCACCATGACTGCAAGCTGCCCACGTTTTTTTTAGCATGTAATGCTAAAGTTTTGAGTCTACGTAAGATGCAGAATGAAAGATTAGATTTGACGCTATCTGCTCAGGGAACCTGTAAATTTGTAGAACTGACCCGAATCGACACAACAATGCAAAGAATCTTGCGAACGAACGAGTGCGGTAGGTTCTTGCAGATGAATAATTTTTATATTAACTTCGCAAGACTCTGAACGAAGTTGTTCAATCAATCAAAATAAAAGTATAAATTCGCACCGGCTACTCCTATTCGCTGTACATTGACAACTGTCCTAAATTTAGCGGGACAGTGCCAACTTTTCAGTAAACGTCCTGACTTCACACAGTCAAATTGGTCCAATCTCCCATTCTTGCTTTTCTTTGCTGCATAACAATGTATGAACCTGGGGCCCATATTCTCAAACAGGGGCGAGATTCACAAAGCTTATCTTTCGTCACTTCGCTTTGCCATTGGCTGGACGCTTTCGCTTATGATATGTCCGGGATTCGGATTGGCTCAAATTATTTCGTACTCAAAATTCTAGCATAAGAGAGAGAGAGAGAGAGACAAAACTTTATTTTGATGAGGCACAGAGAAGCGTCGATCTCCGTGGTGGGTGGAGCCTTCAGTCCAGGGCCCCAGCGGCGGTGGCAGCACTTTCGGCTCTGGCGATAAGCTTTCGCTGATCCTCCAGTGCCGAGCTGGTCAGCACCATCTCCCACTGCTCGTGCGTTGCGTTTCGATTTGGGGGGTTATTGGGGATATTTTGGCATGCCCATGGGGTGTGGTAGAGGGTAGCTCGCTCTGTACAGAAAGGACAATGGGGCTGATAAAGGGTGGGGTACATTGCCTATGACATTGTCCTGACATTGCATGACATTGTCCTATTCAGCAAGAATGGAGACGAATTACAACAAATGATTGAGGACCTTAATCCAGAAAGTGTAAGAATTGGGTTGAAGATGAATATGCAGAAGACAAAGATAATGTTCAATAGCCTGGCAAGGGAACAAGAATTCAGGATCGCCAGTCAGCCTCTAGAGTCTGTAAAGGAGTACGTTTATCTAGGCCAATTACTCACAGGGGACCCTGATCACGAGAAAGAAATTTACAGAAGAATAAAATTGGGTTGGAATGCATACGGCAGACATTACCAAATCCTGACTGGGAGCTTACCACTGTCGTTGAAAAGAAAAGTGTACAATCATTGCATTCTACCGGTGCTAACATATGGGGCAGAAACTTGGAGGTTAACAAAGAAGCTCGAGAACAAGTGAAGGACCGCACAAAGAGCGATGGAACGAAAAATCTTAGGACTAACGTTAAGAGACAGGAAGAGAGTGGTGTGGATCAGAGAACAAACGGGGATAGCCGATATTCTAGTTGATATTAAGCGGAAGAAATGGAGCTGGGCAGGCCACTTAATGCGTAGGATAGATAACCGGTGGACCATTAGGGTTACAGAATGGATACCAAGAGAAGGGAAGCGCAGTCGAGGTCGGCAGAAAACCAGATGGGATGATGAAGTTAGGAAATTTGCAGGCGCAAGTTGGAATACGCTAGCGAAGACAGGGGTAATTGGAGATCGCAGGGAGAGGCCTTCGTCCTGCAGTGGACATAAAATATAGGCTGATGATGATGATGACATTGCGTGAAGGAGCGTGAGGTGAGGATAGGTGTTGGTCTGGAGTCGCCTCCAGGTCGTGGCTTCAGCTCTGGTGAGGGATGGGTGGGGTGGCGGCATAGTTCTTCTCGAAAGGCGGTAGTGCTGCAGTATATCGTAGTAAGTTTGTAGTGTGTCTGGACTTGGGTCTTCTGGCGTCTCTTGCAGTGCCCGGTTGCAGTGACCTCGGGCTATCGTGTGTGCACGATGGTTTCCGCTGACGCCTTCATGTCCCGGTAAACAAGCAATCAAATCACATATCCATCGCATTGGGTCGCTCAGAATTTCTTGGGTTCGTTGCGTGTTCGTTGGCTTTGGACTGATTCAGTTTGCATGGGAGAAATCTTCGCGTTAGAAGAACGTAAACTTTATTATCAAATCGATAAGATTTGAGTCCGGCGTCTTCGCGTTAAACCATCTTTCTTTAAGAAAGAGGCTTTAATTCTTTTTTCATGCGGCACCAGACTACGCTACACAAGCGCCAGCGCGGTCACCGTACCTCCCATGCATCTGCAGCAATCGCTGCTGCAGCCGCGCCAGCACCTCCGACGCGCGCTACGTTATAACCACAGAAGCGCAGGATATAGGCACAGGCGCCGTCGCCACACTCTGTCCCCCTCTCCCTCTACCCGTCTCCATTGCTGCAGAGCTGTCGCCACACTCTTTCCACATCTTCTCCTCACCGTCTTCATTGCTACGGCACCTTCGCCACATTCTTTCCCCTCTCCCCTACCCGTCTCCATTCCAGCACCGCCGGCATCTCCAACGCGCGTGAGGTTCCCCCTCTCTCATCTGCCCACGAACGCGTGGGATGTTATAACCATAGAAGCGCAGACCACATGCACAATCCTGTCCAATCGTATCGTCTCCATTCCTGTCCACACACCGCGATACGGACGTAAGCCGACCAGGTAACCCCTTTGGGAATGCATGAGGGGGATGCATACGGGGGCTAGAGATCAACAGCTTCGCTTAATAAATAGATAGTATAATTAGGCGACTTCCTCGATAGTGTAACCACGGTTGGATACTCCTTCTGGAATCTGTGAGGTGCATGAAATAAATAAATAAATAAATAAATAAATAAATAAATAAATAAATAATAAATATCTGCTTGAACGAATCTAGACAGTAATTACACACGCAAGCATAAAAATATGGCTAATTTACTTTTCAACCGACGAAGTCAAACGATTCATCCTAATGGCCCGTAATCGAAATCGTTCATAAATGGTTATATGAATGTAAAGAACTGATGCCGCTCATTTCTTCAGCGTAATTAATTCCGGACAATAGTATTGTGGCAACCGAAACATGTACTGCGGAAGAGCACAGCTGTCACTCATTTGGCAGACGCGCATGAGTGACATGAGTGCTGAGGCCTCACCGTCGCGCGACCAAAATGTGCGCGCCCTTATCTCACTGAAATTTCACGCTGGGACCTCGCAGGGTCGCTTCGTTCAGACGCAGCGGGTACTTTGATCGCACCTGGCGAAGAGCGCCGATCCTCCAGCTCACGGTCCCGATTTGTGCGCTGTACCCTCAGTGATGCAGCAGAGACAGCGTCCGAAAAAGAAAGGCTCGGCACGAAACGTAGTGGCAACTCCCAGCTCATCCATTCTATAGATGGCTTGCACTGACGTCATTGTAGCCGCCATATTGGTGCACCGACACGATGATAAGCTGGGTCCGTAACGTCACGTGAAAGCTTTCAATAAGATGGATTGGACTGAAGTGCTCGTAGTCGCATTGTTGGTGCACCGACACGGTGATAAGGTGGGTGCGTGGCGTCACGTGAACGCTATCAATAGCTAGAGACTACAACGAAGTGGCAGCAAGCAGGCGGCCACGTCAGCAAGCAAACGTGCGATAATAAACGGATAGCAGCAGATAATCTTTTATAGTTCGACTGAGTTGGGCGCATGCAGCGTGAATTACGTGGCCACTCCCTCCCGAATGAAAAGCGACTGGAAGTGACGCAATGACGCTGTACTGTTGCCTATAGCCAACACGGCGCGCGGTAGGGCGGGAAGGCGGAAGCTGCCATTCACTGCTCTTGCTTCAACAGATGCATTGTCTCTTTTTGGCCTTTGTACGCGTCTCGCGCTGGGCAAAATAATTTTAAACGTCTTATTTGTTTTGTGGGCGGTGGAAACGAAGATGTGACCCCTGCGTTGTGCATTACCCGTGTCCCACGTCAACGCAAAGCGTTGGTATGCGCTGGAAGACGGATCCACGGAGGCTGAAACGAGCAGTTGCAACGTGCCCAGTGTCGGCGGTCGGTAGTACGGTCGTCATGGAAAGCTTCAGGCAAGTGCTCGTTTATTTGCTGTTTGTTTATTGGTTTGATTACGTGTTATTGTTGGCTGTAGAAATATCTCACTGTAATCCCATAGCATAATTCACTAATGCAAGCGCCAGAGCAGCTTCGCTTGTAGTACGGCAAGATAGCTACCTCGATCGCGCCCTGTGTGACTAATGTTCGTTCAAACGTGGTGCACCTACATCGGGCGTAGTGCGCCTGCGTAGTTCCGCATTGTTTCTAAGCGCTTGAACTTACAGAAATAGGGTGCTCTCGCGAGTTCAGCGCGGCTTGCAACATGGTCGTTCGCACCTAAAGGCCAACTGCAACGAAATTCTTGACCGCGTAAAAAGCCCAGTTTCAAATAATTTAGGTGTACAGCAGCCTCTATGGAAACTTTTACGCTTGAAATGCGAGTGGGCGCTTCACAAAACGCTCGCAAAAATTGATGTTTTAATAGCAGAGCTGTTTAAGGCCGAAGTTAAACCGTGCCGAGCGTTTATCAGTAGTGAGAGCAGAACATAGGAGGAGAGAAGGTGCAGAGAGAGGAAGGAAGGAAAGACAGACAGGGAGCGAGAGAAATAAAGAAAACAAAATGCACTTTCTTGGCGAGGTGGGATTCAAACCCGGGTACCCACAGTCCGAAGGCGAGCGTCATAACCACTGCGCTATACACCATTTTTTTTTCTTACATGGTTATTACATCATGTATATGCGAGAAAAATACTATACGCGAGAAACGTGCAAGCACTAGCCAACACATCTCACATTCATGGCCAAGAAAGGACTTAAAATTGCGTTGGGCACACCATGCGCACACAAAAAAAACAAATAGCATCGAACTTAAAAAGGTGGCAACGACAAGCAACTAAACAAGTGGTACCAGTCCGGTTGAAACTCTGTGGAGTCGTACATGTCCTTCAAGTGACCAATCATGAGAGCGTACTGAAATTTTGACGAAGCAGGTTCAGCGTTTCGGTCCAACACGCGTGTCTTTCATAAGATATGTAGTCCAATTAAGAAAAAAAAATCGGGCTAGCTTGCACTAGTGGCGCAAGGCTAAAGACAAAGATGAGCGGATCGGTTCCTAGCTGGTCCTAGCTATACGAAGTGATGCTAAGTTATACTAATTAACGCCAAGTGATGCTAAGTTATACGAAGTGTATAAGCATTTCGTCATGGTCCGTGGCATCGGGGAACGCCTCGCGAAGCACTTGCAGTCCGAGCACACGTAGGGGAAGTGGGGCGAAAGCTATCCACAGTGTACGGGCGGCGCGCAGCAGACGACACGCCGGGAGACGCCATGGCGCATGCGCAGTAGCGCGTATCTGGTGGGAGCTTGGCCGAGCCGCCGCCAGAGGCGCCTGCTGCAGTCACGGACACCGCGAACGTTCGGCTCTAATGTGGGGAAACAAAGAAGAGCGGAAGGTGTCGGCAGCACCTGTGCGCGCTGCTTCGATGGTGCTGCTGCAATTTGTTTCTTTCTCTCTCGCTCTCACTTTCTCTTTTCTCTCCCAAGCATAGCGCGCGACGCGCGCACTCTGTCTCGCTCACATTTTCTTTCTCTCTCCCGAGTATAGCGCACGACGCTCCGCGAGGTGGTTGCTAAGCAACGCAGTGGCAGGCGGCACACATTACGGCCGCCTTAAACAGCTCTGCTGTTAAAACATATTAAGAGGCGCGTCTTCTCCGTGGTGTGCAATCAATTATTGGATGGTATGCTGATTCAAAATAAAGTCTTTCTTGGGAGTTCTTTGAAGCACATCGCAAAATAATATTGCGTCTTTAGAACTTATAAAGCAATGCTCTATAGTCTCGGGTACATCACGAAGGCGACAATTCACAGTGGATGCAAAAATTCCTTTTTTTTTTTTCGTGCAACCAAGTTTTCCCAGGTAATGTTTCACTGTGTAAGTTAAAGAAAGAAGTTTTTGTGCATGAGGATAATGGCATCTAGCGGACTCGTTGAAGTACGTCATGCCCTGGAAAACTGGAGAATGTATAGCGGTAAAGGAGGAGGTGGAAAAATCATTTATATTAAATCTTTATACAGTTGTTTTCTTGACGCTGTGTAGAGGTATTCGGTAGAAAACCGAACTAAATGGAATTGCACAGCGAAATACACTTTATACATAAAACCCCTGAAGCAAGGTCGTTTAGAATATCGGGACGAAACTGCCAGATTGGGCAAAGTATGGACTAAGTTAACTTGTATGAATGACCATAGTATTGGGTGTGAAGTATCTTGAAAAAAGAAGAAAGGGACCAAAGAATCTGCACGTCGCACAAGTAGATGCACCATGCAAAGTGCGCCAGCCCGTACGGGTCTAAAGATGTTATCTCGTCTCATAGGCTCAAAGGTAGAAGACCACACAAAAGTAGCGAATATATTCTATGAAATCGTTGAATATAAGTCCGGGCACAATGAAGCTTCTGCAGCACATAAAATATTTTGTAGCCAGGAACAAGTTACAAGCCGCCGCCCTGCCAAATTTAGAAAGGCGGTGTGGCGTAAATGTATCCGCATGGCGTTGAAGTGCCGGTACACGTTCCCTCCATAAATGTGCACTAAGCTTATATGCATCAAAAGGAACACCAAGGTATTTAGGTGACACGGTTGTCCATTCTATACAAGCATATTGAGTCCGGTGTACGTCCCCATAAACCAAACCAAAGACCTGAGCTCTTTGACCAATTTATCTGGGCACCAGAAGCCATACCAAAATTTTCAGTCAATGATAGAACTTTGTCAATGCTCAGTTTGTCTGAGCAGAAAAAGGCAAGACCATCTGCGTAAGCCAATACCTTGAGTTCATTACCCAAAATGTTAAAGCCATGAATGTCACTGCAATAAAGAATGCCTGTGCAAAGCGGCTCTAAATAAAGAGCAAATAGGAGTGGTGATAACGGACAACCGTGTTTTACAGAGGAAAGAATAGGGCACCTGCTCGGACAGATTACTATTAACAATGATACTGGTATAACAGTTAGTGTATAGCACATGCGAACACATTTGTAAACAAGGGAGCCAAAATTAATGTATTCCAAAAGTTTGAAAAGGAACGCGTGGTTCACTCGGTCAAATGCTTTTGCTGAATTGACCTGAAGCAATGAAAAGTGGTGACAGCGGGTGCCGAGCAATACTGAACAACTGTTTGGACTTGGATGTAAGTTTGTTTGTATAGAACGGCCTTCTAATCCGCAAGTCTGGTGAGGTCTAGTGATTAATGTCATTGCATACTGGAGTCAATTAGATAAGACTTTTGCATAAATTTTGTAGTCTACATTCTTCAGTGTAATGGGTCTGCAGCATTCTACAGACGGCAATTTTTCTTTGTCACTACTTTCACGTATTAAAATAACGTAACTTTTGGTAAATAATCGTGGTACGCAACTTCATGAAAACTAGCAGTAAATATATGAAGTAAAACAGGGCTTAATATAAATATAAAGGCTTTATAAAATTCTCGGGAGATTCCATCAGGACCTGGTGTTTTGGATAGTGGTAACTGTTCAATGGCAAGTTCTATTTCTTGCTGGGTAAATGGTCCACTAATAACAGTATCATCATCCTCTGAGAGAGGGTTAACCATGGAGACGAAATGTGTCAGAACATCAGGATTTGGCGTGTGAGTTAGCTGAACAGTGTTCTAAAATATGTTTGAAATTCCTTGATAATATCTTCCATGTTTTTGACAAGCGCGCCATTAAAATATATGTCTGTGATATGCTTGGAATTTGCATGTCGACACTCATCAGGTAGCGCCTGGCGCGTTGGTTCTTCTGAGTGCAAGGCACGGGTTGTACGTGAGCGAATGCGGCCTATAGCCTTTTTGAACAATGGGTTTTTGAAGATCGTGCTTTTGAAGATGGGTTTTAGCAAGGGGGGGGGGGGGGGGGGGAGGGGGGCATTTCGTTTTTATAGGTGCCAGGCGTTTCTGATTCCAGCTCATGAAGGTTATAAAGACTTTTCCGCAACATTTTTTCATTCGCACTTTTTGACATACGACCTGATAGAGTAAGCATGTATGTATAGCGCAAATTACGGAGACAGCAATCGGCATTTGCGCTATATACCCCCCTTGCAGAACATGCATTTATTTGAACCATATGGGTGCATTGTACTGACGATTGCAGCACAACTTGCTATGGGCGAGAGAAAAGAGGAAATGAGAGCGTGAGAGACAGAGAGATAAAAAGAGAGAAAGAAAGAAACAGAGAGAGATAAAAAAAGTTGCAGTGGCTTAGCTCAGCTATGCCAGGATATACGTAGCGTTAGCCAAGGTTCAGCTGATTATTCTTAGCTTATTCTTAAGATTATTCTTAAGATAAGATTATTCTTATGAGTCAAGCTTCTCCGTTCTTCTGCGCTGTTGAGCAGCATTTGCGCTCTCCTTCTCCATGGCTATACCACACTGGCAAACGCCAGTCAGAAGCGCAGCGGCTCCAGCGCAGTGTCAGACGGCGACTGCACAGCGAGCGCGCGCCGGCGCCAGTGCGTCTACCACAGCTACGACGTCACTCCTCTGGAATGCGCAGACCGGCGGCGGTGAGTCGCGCGCGGCGGCGGCGGAGTGCGCGAGAGGTGCCGGCTCCGGTGGCTCCGGTGCGCAAGCCGTGTGACATCACTGATCCTTGCACATGCGCAGCACGGCTCTTGATGTGCCGCGCGAAACGGGCTTGGCTAGGCCAGTGTAGCTAACGCTACAAAAACGCTTAACCTTGCACTCGACCGCGCAACGCTTGAAACAGCGAAGCTGGGCGATCGTAGCCCAGCATTTTTCGGAAGTTCAGGCGAACTTTTCATCTTATTACTCATGGTGATGATAATTTATTTTCGCGCGTCTCAGACTTACGGCTGTCACTGAACGTTGCATAGCGCAGCTTGCAACATCGACATCGCGTTCAAATGCCGACACCGCGTTCCAGGAGACCCGCTCCGTGAATGCGTCTCTCTGTCACTCATAGCGCGCAAACCCTCTTCACCCCGCAGAGCACGAGCGTACGAACGCGCCAGCTGTGGACGAAGACGCACGAACGCAATCATATATAATTCGCATAAATGCATTCTCTGCAGGCGTGGCTGTATAGCCTAGTGGTTGCGACGCTCGCTTTGGGACCGCGGTGCGCGGGCTCGAATCCCGCCTCGGCAAGAAAGTTAATTTTCTTTCTTGGTAGTTTCTTGCTACGCATCACAATTTACGGCTGGCTTAAACAGCTTCGCTGTTAAAAAACAATATAAACTTTATTGGTGAGGCCGGATTTCAACCCAGGTACTCACGGTATGAAGGCGAGCGTCATACCCGCTACGCTATACACCCACTATTGCAGAGCTCCGCTGTTTCATCAGATTTCACAAGTGTAGAACAGGCTTAATTTGTTTCATGTCGAAACTGAAAAAACGCCGCCATTACCAGTCGCCGGAAGTTCAGCGAACAGGTCCCGAACGTCTGCTAGCCACAGAGTTAGTACGCTTTACAAGCTGCTTTGTGAGCTGTGTCAACGCCATTGCGTGTGAATGCCGTTGCGCTCCTGCGATGTTCTTTTAATGCGAAGTATTCTGCGAGTCAAGCCGGTTTTTATGTCTGCATGGTCCGTGAAACAAGCAAAGCTTCAATACGTGCTGCCTCCGTTCGTAGAAGAGCACACAGGGCTGGCCAAGCTGAGGGCGCGGATATAGTCTGGCTTCACGCGGACGCGATCCACGTGTGGATCGTTACATTGGTGAAAATGGGACGCTCTACCGTCTAGTGTGGCTGGCGCCGGCATAGAACATGTCCTATCGCACGCCCGAGCAGCTGGAGCAGGGAGCATCGCCTGCTAGCTTGGCTGACCAGCAGCGTGTTAACCTATATACAGTTCGGTTTCCCTCTGTACGAGCATATAACCTTCTTGGATGCCAGCGGGAAGAGCTTGCGCCTTCGACAAACAACAAAGCTCTCTCGTTCGCTGCGCACTTATGCGCTTGCGCAGCGGCAACAGTTTATCGCCATGCTGCTACGGGTCACGTTTAAAGCGCAGGGTAAAATTTTTGTTATCTCAGTCTTCGGTATGTCGTGTCCGACTTCACCAGCTGCTGCCTGGCACGCTGTAAACGCCGGACTCGATGGCCGATCAGGACAACTACCGTCATCTGTAGTAAAGGATGAGTCGCTGGGGCTCGGCACGGCCTGTGAAGAGGGGTCAACTCTCCAGCATTGCCGTGGGCTCGGTGCTAAGTGCGCGTAAACTCGGGGCCAGACAGGCCGGGCGGTAGTACTGGAAAGGTGCGCGGCGGTGGCGCGGCGGTGGCGCGACGGAGCGGGGGAGCATGACGTCATACCAGCTGTGGTGGCGGCGATAGAGCGGCGGTGGCTTGATGGCGCGGCGCACCTTTTTAGTACTACCGCAGCCTTTCTAGTACTAGCACAGATGACGTACACGAGTAACGAGTTGTAGCCTAGATACAACCAAGTTTAAACCTCGACATAGCCAAGTTCAACCTAGCTACAACCAAGAGAGGGGAGGTGGCTGGCACGACCTGACAGACTACCTTGCCCCTTGAACAACACCTATTGTCGAATAAAGTTGTACCTACCTACCCACAACCAAGAAACGCAATCAATCGGCCAGCTTCGCTGTGTCTTCTGCTTTGCGCTGACTATAGTGCAAGCTTTCTCCGTTTTTTTGCAAAGCGCTGCTGGATTGACCAAGCTTTTGTGTAAGACGAGCAATTGTTTGTGTGACAAATGCAGCAAGGTGACAACGACGGTGAAGATGATACTCCGATGGCGACGATGATGGCATGACAACTGATTTATGGAATTCCTGCTAAGCAATGTTACAACCTGTTTCGTTACTCCTTCGTCTGATCCCGAAGATGAGTGATGGCACGTGGTGTCACAAAGTGTGCCTATCTCGAAGGTTGATCAGTATATCGTGAGGGAACCCAAAGACAATCTGGCAGGGGCTATCACTTTTATTACCAACTTGGTCCTATGCGACGTGATCAACTGACGTGAAGGCAATCGTAAAGTGTAGAATTATTCGCGCGTTCCATCAAACGCGGCCTCGCGTGTTCCACTGACGCGAGCCCGTGCTCCCACTTTTTAAAGCAAATTGTTGCTACGCGATGTAGTCTCATACGCCACTCGTCTCAGCGCTATACTCTGTTTCAGTAGTTCTGTGCAGCATTGGGATCTTGAATGTGCTCTTGCGCGCCCTGTCATCTGCTAGCGGCGAGCGCTGCAGCCAGGAAGCAGCGGGAACATCTCTGAAGACTGTTACCCTTACCAATCTCTCTCGACGTGGTGCAACGATACGTTAGTCGTATTTGTCGACTCATCGTGTCCAAGTGAAATTATTAGCCTTGATTATTATTTTATAAGTTACGGACGCAGTGTTCTCGCTTTGTGTGCAGAATCGCAGTGCGCATACCTGCAACACATGCGCTCGGCGGCTGGCGCTCCGGCGCCTCAGCGTCATTGCGACGTGATGAATGACCTTGCGAGACATGGCGTAGTAGAGCCTTCGGTCTAAAAGAAATCAAGATCACCTGAAAGATCACAGCTCTAACATGGAGAGAAGCCCTCAAGTCAACATGTTCCGACTAGACCATTTGTTAAGGCCATTAAGACAAGCAACGGGCTCCCAACACTGGCACTACATCTCGCTTCGCAGGAATCTGCGCTCGATGGTCACGTAGCCTTGGCTCTGCTGCACAGAACTACTGAAACAGAGTATAGTTAGCGTTCGCACGAGAGAATTATGCATGCGACAGCGGCCAAGCGGGTAAGCATCGGGCTATTGAATTGAGACCCTGGTTCTACCCCACCATTGTATACACTCAATTTTTGTTTTATTGAAGAGACACTAAATGAGGCTACACAGGACTCCATACATATACTTACCTGCGAAAAAGTGGCTGGTATTAGGGAAATATTGCTTCACCTTGAACATATGGAAGTATACTGGGCGAAGATACGTGATCAAACATATTCTTCACTATTCGCTGCGCTCACAGAAGCGAACGTTGCTTCGCGTAGAGCATCTAAACGTTTTTGCATGATCTTTATATATCCCTTCGCGATGAACGTTGTAACCAAAAACCGCGCTTGCTTACCTAAGCGAAACGAAACGCCCTTACGCTGTCGCAACCTGTGCAACATCGCCAACCTCGTCAGAAAAGCTTTCCTCGCACGTTTCGCAATGCATATCGATCAAACAGCGTGTAGGCCACCCTCTTCCATTGTTGATGATCACGTATGTATATTTATGTCCTTCGGTGCTTGCTATATGGGTGTGTCGGAGCAGCTCTTCGTGAATATATCTATGGAGGAAGGAAGGAGTCCTTTGTCGTGCATGGATCACAAGGGGTGCAACACGAGATTACGGCTGGATATCAGTTTCCCAATACTATATATATCTATTGCTATTGTGTCACGGAAGAACATTTGTCCGCAACATGCGTATGCGAATACTAAAATACTGTGCTTTAGTGCGAATTTGCTGGCAGTGATAAAGATATTAATGACACCTTAAATTGGTAATGCGCGAATTGCGCATATCTTAATCGGATTACACGTTACTCAACGATTCTTCATGTACGATTGTCTTGGCTATACTGCGCGACGGTTATGCACATGGTTGAAAGTTTACAGAAACGTGCCATCGCTTTGTTTTAAATTAGGAGACCAAGTTATGCCAGGTAAACTAGGCACACCTCGTTGCAGTAATTTTAATAAAATGAAGGCATTTCTTGCATCAAAAATACAAGTACAGCCATGTGCTAACTTCCCCTGCAATTCCTGGTGGCGTTGCGCGAGTACAAAAAAGGAAGAAATGATCAAATAATTATTCACTCAATTTTCGTGGCAGACATTGATTGTTGCATATAAGCTTCTATTTTACTCTTAGCAATTTATCCTTAGGTTGAGTAGTCATGTGACAGCGCCTGTTGTGTGTTGTGTATTGTGCAATGAGCAACTTAAGAGGAATCATGCGCGTTCTTGTTTTTTTTTTTTTTTTTTTGCCTGCTCTTGCGTGATTTGATTCTCTGATTTGCCTTCGATATCGGTTGAGTCGTTTGCGGTATTGTTGGGCGTACTATTTAAATCTGTGCGCTGTCCTCTTGTACTTCTTAAAGCCATAATTTTTTTTACAAGGGCATCAATGCCACAATAAACTATACACGGAAGAGCAGTCAAGATCAATCGAAAAAATTAGTAGCCCTTCCCCTGTCGAGGAAATGGGGGTAAGTGAAGCTTGTCGTGAGTTTCTTCGGTGTTCCTTCGAGCGAATTGCACTGACGAGTACCAATTTGTGCTTGAACCACAACTGGTCACACGATCTGCAGCTGGCTCCGAAGTTCCGGCTGAGAAACTCGCGTTGAAACCTCGCCGTTGCAACCGGGGAAGTTGGCGCTATAGCCTTGCCTATAGGCGTGAACCACTGTTGTCGGGTTCCTTGAGGGCTAGACGACGCTGCCGTTTGGCCCCAACATCGCTCTCCCTCAACTCGAGGTCCGCGGCTCTTCGCGGACGTTTCGCCTGGGCTTCGAAGCCCTCAAGCTAGAATCGGCACGTCTACGATGCGCCCTTTCCCGAGCGCGTTCATTCTGGATGGATTTCCATGAAATTTCTTCAAAAAAATGTTGCAGTTTCACCCGAAATGCGAAGCATCAATTACGATAGCAAATTAGTAGAGAGCTATACGGAGTAAGGATAGTAGTTTTATCAGCTGTATAAACTTGGACATGCAGCAGCACCAGCAACGCGCAGAACTGTTGTCGACGCTGTCGGCGTTTTGCCCGCATTCGCACCGAACGCCGACGTTGGTGACTGTTGCCGGTGCCTCTGGGGGCGGCTCGGAGGTTTTCGACGAGATCATAACTGGACACTCGTCGAGCAGCGTCGGAAGTCTTCACCACCTTCTCGCCTCGCAACTGTTTTATATAAATACGCATTTGGTGCCTCCCCTTCCTCCCTCCTGTTCCCCTACGGCCTTTCGCACGACGGAAGAAGTCGCGTTTGCTCTCTTTATATATATATATATATATATATATATATATATATATATATATATATATATATATATATATATATGGTCATTGTAAAAGAGAAAAGAGACGCTTAATTGTGCAGCCCTTCAGGGAGCACGGCGCAAAACGCGCGTTTGCTCTCCGCCATGCGTTCGCTCCCCGTGAAAGCGCGCGTCCCTCGCGCGCTTTCAAAGCACTTATAGCATACGGCGCGCGGCAATATGCTGTATGTATTTTTAGATGCGAACATCTTATGGTCGGGGCTATCTCCCTCCCTCCCTCCCTCCCTCCGCCTTGCGTTGTCCACGCCCCTGCAGCGCGTGCGCATCCTCCTCCCCCTCCTCTCCTTGTCTCATCTCTCCATGCGGCATTCCTCCTCGCCTCCCTGACCCCCCTCTCCTCTCCGGATTGCGCAACGAATGACAACACCTACGGCACCGCGCGCGATAATGCGAAGCAGCTTATTAGGTTAGAGGCGCGACGGTAGGCGCCCCAGAAGCACCGGCAACAGCTACCAACGCTGCGCGCGTTCAGTGTGAACGCCGGCAAAACGCCGACGGCATCGACAACAGTTCTGCGCGTTGCTGGTGCTGCTGCATGTCCAAGTTTATATAGCTGATAAAACTATACCTCGAGTTGACCCCATGGCTGCTTCGCATACTACTCAGGATTCCCCTACGGGAAGATGGTGTAATTTTATTGCGATAGCAATTATATGGACACTCCAAAGCAGATTTCTGCTGTCGTCGCCGTCGCCGTCGCCGTGAGGTTCCGTATGACGTCAATAGAGATGAAATCGTCGCCGCGTGCCGCCGAACGCTGTATGTGCGAGTGAAAGGGCGCAAGGGACGCGCGCTTTCACGGGGACTGAACGCACGGCGGAGAACAAACGCGCGTTCTGCGCCGTGGTCCCTTAAGGGCTGCAGAAGTAGGCGTCTCTTTCCTCCTTTATAGAGATAAGTGGTTCTTGAGGGAAAGGGAAAGGTTGGCGCTATCTTCTGCAGCCCTTGAGGGAGCACGGCTCAGCGCCAAACAATCACCTATATGTAGAGCAAACGCGCCTTCTTCCGACGCGTGAAAGGCCGTGGGGGGGAAGGGAGGCGACGTTTAGCTGCGGCACCAAGTGCCTATTTATATCAGCGGCTCCGGCAACAGTCACCAACGCCGCACGCATTTTGTGTGAACGCGGGCAAAACGCCGACGGCGTCGACAACAGATCTGCGTGTTTCCGGTGCTGCTGCATGTCCAAGTTTATACAGCTGATAAAGCTACTATCATTACTCCGTATAGCTCTCTACAAATTTGCTATCGCAATTGATGCTTCGCCTTTCAGGTGAAACTGCGGCAACTTTTATTATTTACCCCCTTTGTATACCTTCGCGCTGTGTTTTTGATGAGTAACTCTGTCTTAAACATCTCCGTACACAAATAAATTAAACTATGGAACACTACAACTCAAGCATTAACGCAAAAAATGCAGGTTTTTTATTTGTCACATCCTGAGGCCGCCGTTTATTCTCCGCTATGAAGAGTTGGGCAAGCGCAAGTGCTATCAAGTACCCGTATGTTAAGATTGTTCCCTACCATAGGTTACAACGGTTCAGTTTTGTTATCTTGAGTCTGTTTTTGCTCACGTTCTTCTTTCCCCCATTCATCAAATTTAATTCATCCTTTCATATCACCTGCCTTGGCCAATGGCCCATCCCACTGATAGCCGAGGCTGAGTATCGTGCAAGCCTGAAAGGGGGGAAAATAGAACGGAAAATTAAGAGTCAATATAAAATACGGCCGTCAATTCATAGTCTTCGCGCTCGGCAATCACCATGTCTCGCGAAGAACACTGTCAGGGAATTCAACCGCCGGCAACAAAGCACACACCTATGCTGCTTTAAAAAAAAAAAGAAAAAAACGTCCAGGTGCGTTCGTTATGCACTGTTCACCAACCGCGGCACACTCACTGTTTAGGCCAACGCATCAAAGGACATGGCTAGGGGTCAACGCACCGAAGGACGCGGCTAGATGAAAAAAAAAAAAAGAAAGGACAGGCAGTGACGCCGTCGTTATTTTACGTTTCCCCCCCCCCTTTTTTTTTTTACAACAGCACGCATACGCGAGTTACAGGCTCTTGAATGTGCTTGTAGACCTTTTTTTTTGTCTAGCCATCAATGCGATTACAAGAATAAGTTACGCAATTTTATTACACTTAAGCACTATTGTGCATGTGCACTCGTAATAACGAGCGCTACATCGTTCGTCTTTGCTCCGTCTCGCCCATGTCCTTCGTAATTATGCAAATTCATTTTACTAGAGAAGCTTTCAGTGCTACTGCATTCGTTGATGGAGCTGTTGCTTAAGGCGGGCTTAGTAGCAGAAAAAAAAAGAGTACCATTTCTGTTAATTTCATTCAACAGGCTGATATCGCACTAGTTTCCCCCCTTTGAAGGAAAAAAAAAAGCAAAAAAGAAAATGAGATGGGTTCTTCCATTAGTGTTCTTCCAAGAACTCGTTTTATTGCGAAATGAACACGCACGACTGTAGAATACTCCTAGCGAGAATCCGTCTAACGGCGTGCAACTACAGGCCTGTGCAAACAACCTCCCTGTCCGAGGTTCGATCTTGTGTACTCTGAAGGCGCGCACTGAAACGATGAGTGCGTGGCGCTGCGGTCCTTGCTTGTGAGTTGCCAGACCTGCAAATAAAGCCGCATGTTAGCGATTTATTGTCGGAGAGAGCTCTCTGCCGCCTTGAACTTATCTTAAGCACAGCAGTTCAACGACTTCCTTGCTCCTTATTCATTATCGTCAGGCTTCTCTTAAAATGGGCAAATATAGAAGGGCTTGTTGCTAATGACATGTAGCATTTTTTTCCACGTTTAAAGGTAAGGATGTTGGCCGTTGGACAAACCATATGCCCCTTTGCGCACTAAAAGCTCTTAAATGGCGTCATTCGAGATTCTTTAGGTGCGTTTGGTGCTTTCGTACCTCCCCCATGCACAGTAGCAGGCAAAGTTCCAATAAACAGTTATTTCTCTTCTCTCCTTCTATGGTGCTTTTTACTCTTAAGGGGGCTCTGGGTCTCTCATACATTACGTGCTTTTGGTCTAATAAATTGGAGCGTCCTATCCCCTCAAGGTGGAAATTTTAGCACCTTTTACACTTCAGAAAACCTGACCAAATGAGCCTCACTAAAAAAATTAAAATCGGCGCAGCTTCACTGACTGCTTCTATACTGCTCGGTAGACCCCCCCCCTCCCCCCTCCCCTCCCCCGCTATTTCTCACCGGAAAGCGTCGCGCCGCCGCTACGCCACCGTTTCTCTCTCCTTGGCTCCGCCCACCTGTCGCTCGGCGCGCGCTCTCCCTCTCTCATCCTTGCCACTCTCCGACCACCTGTGGCTTGCGCACGCTTTGCAAAACTGATCAACGCATGGCACGGTTCCACCTGGGCCTTAAACAGCTGCACTGTTAAAAGAAAGAGAGAGAAAAAATGGGATACGAAGTTGCGGGAGTTCAACCAGAAGACAAGCATGAGTTTGCAGAAGGACTTGTTGGGCAAGTTGGTGTTTGCTTAACGACATATTGTAGCACCAAGGGACAATTACAAAGGAGGTGCACAAAGTTACCTCTTCCACAGTTTGCTACACTGCACTGGGAAAGGGGTAAGGGGAAGCAGAGAGTTAAAGATAAAAAGCGTATGTAGACAGAGAAAAATAAATACAAGCACCCACACAGTGAGATAAAGCTATTACTGCTACTCAGAAAACTTCCACTTCAAAAGAAGTACTTCAAGCGCACCGAACGCTCATTGTGAGAACCCATTAAAGCTACCAAAAAGGTGGTAGAATGTTGAAATATTTAGGAGCGATGTGTGTACAGTGTTATAAATGCCCGAACTAATTATAATTGCTGTGGGTAATTACCTGAAATTTTGTGCATTGTGCTCGAGCTTTATGGGGTATTCTGCTGTGCCCAATTTCAAAGCTGTCGGCCGGAACTGTGTGAATTACGAGGAACTTGTCATTAATCTTTTAATGTTGTAGGTGCATTTGGAGCGGCGTAGGAAACTTTAAGATCACCACCAGAAGGTGAAACATTTCTTCAACGAAGGAAATAAATCTGAAAATCTTTGCGGCAGCAAACGGCTAGACATTGCTCCTAAAATTTTACTCACCTATATGAGTGAGACCTCGCGCTCAAAATATTGATTTAGGTAATTTACACTCTCAAAAATTTATTCATAAGTGTTATTCGAGGATGTGCAGCACTGTTGCCGTTGGTGGTGGTTGCGGAAAAAACCTTTATTGGATCTCCTAATGAGAATACATAGTAGGTATGCAGGGACCGCCCCTAAAGGGAATGGCCCCTACAAATACGAGGTGGGGATCCCTAGTACGGGGTCGCATTGGCGTTGACACAACACGTGTGACTGCTTACGGTGCTAGAATTTAGAGAACAGTGTACCAGCTTCGGTCTCCCGCGTTTTCTGTCGAAAAGCTAGTATTTTTTTTTCTGCCTAAACATTTGCACTTGTATTTTTATTTGACATGTACGCGGTAAATGGTGGCACGCAACCAGGCTGACCCAAGGAAGCTTTCGTCAGTCATCACTCAGTCACGTCGTCTTCTTTGTGGCAGCAGGTTGGTCCAAGTGTTTGAAAAAGTTACGCGCTCTCTTTGATAGGACGAACTTGGCACAGCAGAAGAATTAAGGGGGTCTGGCGCACCTTAATAAGTGGAATGGTGCAGCTGATTGAGGTGTGAGGGATCCATTCCATAAGCTGCCTTAAAGGTATGCGAGAGGAGGTTTACAACGGGTTTGGCATGGGGGTTGGCAGTGACGTGGAGCAGGAGAACACGATAAGATATAATGTGATTAGTAATGTCATGTTTGGCACTGGAGTTGGCAGTGATGGTAAGATACTTCACCAAAATAAACTCAGCGGGCGGGGGGGGACGCAAGGTTTGTCATTGGCCTTGACATCGAGGCTGCGCCCTAGTATGAGTTCTTGTATTATACCAAGAAGGTTGGCGTGTACCACGAAAGTACATGAATGCACAACAAGGTCGCACAGGAAATATATTCACTGACCTTGAGCGCCGTAATTTCCTAATGTATAATTTCTGCCATAATTTTAATGTGCACATAAAAAAATTTGGGGTATGTTCAGACTAACAAATTAGGGTTGTTTAACCCATTAATTCCCAGTATGTGAAACACTATTCCAAATTTTAAAATATTTCTTCCTCGTATTCTTAGAGTCACTGGGAGGACCAATATTCAATAAAAAATTCAAAGGTATAGTCTGTGAATTAATTATGGAATGTTGCATATATGCAACACTGGGCAGTAATGTATAAGACTGAAGCCAAGCTAAGTGAACAAACTTTTGGCGCATATAACATCCAAAACAACACAAAGCATAAGTAGGCCTGTTCGCAGCCTACTGGTGGTAAGTTGCAAAACAGTTGCGATCCCTGTTCAAACAAAGCATCATCTGACACTTCCAACAAGAGACATGCGTCTACGCCTCTGGGCACGCCTTGCAGCGGTTCCGCCATGTATTCCATGTGGACCAGTGTTCCTTGCTGTCGGTTCTGACGTCGCGAAGGACATTTAGGCACACTTTCTTGAGTGGTGTGACATTCTCAATTGAAGGGTGCCCTGGTGGTCACTTGTTGTGCAAGATAAGGCTTGTAGCAAGCTCAGAGAGGAATTCTCTCAGGAGCGTGGGCGATCCCTGCTGCTGAAGGATACTCTTCTACATGGAGCCATAGATTAACCGCAGCCATATTCAGCGTATGGTAAAATAAATACATCTACCTGCGTTTTGACGGAACAACGATATGAGCAGATTTTGTCAAGAAAGTCCACGCCGCCCATCGATCTCTTATAGGCAGGAATGATCGCTGGATAATGTAAGACGACATGCCTTTTTTTCTTGCTATCCCATATTTTCACGGAGGTAACCGGGTTGGCACCAATGCAGTTGGAAAGGAGAGTCACACAGCGGTTGTAATACCAATTCACGGCCACCATTGTCTTTTGATCACAGGAGGCAACAGAAGTATCATAAGTACCCCGACCTCGCTTTTCATCAATTTATCATCCATGAACTTGCCGCACTTGAGTCTGTTTTCGGGGACTGTGCCAATGTAGGAGATTCCCATTTTTGTCCATTCTTCTACAAGGTGAGGGCCAGTAAAGAAGTTGTCAGCGACAACTAGATTGTCGTCTCGCTTCGGAAGGCTCGAACACCACTTGAGCACAACACCAGCTCCAAATCGAAGCTGGTAGCCATCCTGGCAGCCATAAAAACCTTTGTTGCAGTGTTGGTATACATAAAAATCGCAGCACAGACCTGATTCTCTGGAACGCGCCCAAAGCTTCAGGCCCCATTTGCTTTTCGGTTTATTAGGCACGCATTGACGGATGTAAGAACGTCCACGGAAAGGGATCAAGATTTCGTCCACTGCTGACTTTTTTTCTTAGGGCAAGCCAGTCATGTTGGTGCGCTAGGAAGTGAGCCATGGACGCAATGGCTAATACCCTCGTAAACGTTGTCTCCCCATTAGGACGACAGAAGTGAAGTGAAATTCTACGCTGCAATTATTAGCGGCAGCGCAGCCAGCTCTGGAAGCAGACGACGACGACGAACGCTGGAGCAATGGCACGAGCGCGTGCTCGGCACCGCATCCCACGGCACGAGCTCCAACCGAGGGTCGCCAACGAGCGAGCTGCGGAAGACGACGACGCTCGAGCCAGTGCTGATGATGGTTTTTTCTACACGAGGACACGATCATGGGGGAACTGGCCCTTAATTTTTTTCAGTGGCCGCTTCATTATCAAAGAAATGCAAGTGGCTTGTTATTCATAACCTGGGCCACTAATTCGCATCTGCTTCCGCTATGCCAGTAAACAAGAACCCTGTGCATGTTTATAAGTCCCATCCTGAAGAACATCCCCAGCACAGAACATTGAGGTAGAAATGACAGTAGATGCCTGAAAAATCGTTAAAAAAGTGAATTGAGCCACCCAATATCAAGGCAGAGACCTTAGCTGCAGTTACATGAATGCACGTCACAATATAGAGGACGCATTTCATGTAGAAGAACAATGTTGCATATCTGCAACAGCTGAAATTATGGCATTTTCTGCCCAGTGTTGCACATATGCAACACACCACGTGCAAAAAATATAGTCTAGAACAGAGCAAGCGCAAAGCAAACTTTTACATTCTAGACTAGTTTCTAGAGTGTCCTCTACATACATAAAGTGAAAAAAGTAGCGCAGGTCCACTTAACGACTCATAAAAAAAGTTTACAATATCTTGTTTGCGGAGCTTGCCGACGACGTGGGTGCCGCCATTTTGGAAACTGCAGAAACGATGACGTTTGGCTCCAAAGTGGCTAAGATAGTAACTCGGTGGAATGAAAAACCCTTAAGTTACAATAGTATGGCCAGCGTTTAATGCTGCATTAGGATCCTCGCAAGCGGCAGGGTGCGGAACGGGGTGTTGCAGATATGCAACAATGGGCAATACTGGGTTAAAGAGCGGCTGTTGACTGACGTATGGCGACCTTGAACGATGCTGTTCGAATCGCGTGAAGCATGCCAGAAATACAAGATGCAGCAATGATATATGATGGGCTGTGGTAGTGTGACGGTAAAGTAAGGAAGATATTATTGATAAGTTAACCAACTATGATAGAACTTTTCAGATTATGCGTAGTAAATGCTCGTAGTAAATACTCGTATAGTAGTGCAGATATTGCCTTCTAACTGGGTGCCTATAAGGCAACGTATGCCCTGTAGTACTGGCGTAATTTGAAACTACATGTCTGGATGATGTGTATATTTATAGCATAGAACATTTCTGCTCAGATGAACTGAAACATGCAATACGTTTAAAATTGTTTACTTTGCCCTGCCAAGATAAACCATTAAAGATTATTTAAAAAAATAAAAGTTAACACGCCAGGGACCCATAAATCACTTGTTCTGGAGTTCCACATCCGCCGCCATGCTTTGTGAGGGGTGGCGCTGGCTAAAACTCCCAGGGTTAGTTCTAGTTGTAAAACATAAATACCCCAGAAGTGGATGGTAAAACGGCTCCGCGGTAGCTCAATGGTACAAGCATTGCACGCGTAATGCGAAGACGTGGGATGGTTCCCCACCTGCGGACAGTTGTTTTTTCATCCGTTTTCATTTCCATTGATTTATCATTTCTTTAATTCAATTAGTGGGTACAAGTAATTTCCCCTATGCTGTCCTTATATAGTGTCATTGTTTGTTGGCTTCTTAGGATATTGTTCCGGAGTAGTAATTTTTAGACAAGCCGCAGAAGCCTCGTCTGCCGACATCAAGATAGTGATAACGTTCATCCGCTTAGTTTTTAAGAGGATTGCTGGAGAGAGCAAAAATGAAGGTGCAAAGTGTAGCAAGAACGGTGCACCAAACGCACTAGAAAGAGAATGATCACTGTAATAACCAGAGTTTGTTTTCCTTCGCATAGCCAGTGAAGCTTCTACCGGCTTGTCTTCGAGATTTTCGAGGTCAAATTCCTGGAAACTTTTTCAATGGTATGAAACGTGATCTGACCAGTACAAACGACAGCGCTGCGGCGGCACGAACTGCTGCTGACAAGGTGAAGGTGACAAGGTGACAAGGTGCTGACTGCTGCTGGTAAGGTGAATTGATGACGCAAGCAAACTACAGGCAGGTGGCGGCGCCAGATGCTCAGACGACGTTCCGATCATTATAAGTCGTTATCGCTCTTTAGCACCATATCCATCCGCGTCGAACCATTACGAACCGTGATAAACTGCACTCCAGCGGCGGCTGCGTCTGGCGCGAGGGCCGTATCTTGGATGCGATCTTCCATGGCGCCAGATAGCGCCGACTGCTGGCAGCCTCGTGTGCCTTGTGTTCTCGCCGCTGCGTTCGCGTTTTAGAGCGCTGGCCCAAGTCTTGAAAGCTATCTGCGATGGGGGCTCAGTGTGGCGAGTGCTGACAGTTTCGTGTGCTCTGTTTGCTTGCCGCGTAGCTGGCGTCGAAGCGAGAGGCAGCACGAAGATGAATTCGCTCGCTGCAGCGCGCGCTATCTTGAAAGCAATCGTCTTACGGGGCGGTCGAACGGACAGTTTTTCCTCGTTGGGTAAACATAGAAATGCCTACGCATTTAAAAGCAAGTACTTTTGCTTAGCAGCATATCCACAATTTCATTTTTCTTTTGTTACGTTTGCGGTCTTACGCTATGACATCGACGGTATACTCATGCCCACTGCTATTGAGTTCAGAACGCACTCGCAAGCTATTCTCCATGTAGTTGTAAAACGAAAGCTAGGGCGCTATAACGTAAAATGATTCCAAACTGTTTTAATTCTAATGTCTGCAATCAGCCTGCACGATTGGTCAAAACATTTTCGGGCCACTCCCAACTTCGCCTGTCCGTCACGCGACGTCACGAAAACCACGATAGTTTCCCATCTGATATAACGTGTACACACTGATTATGTATGATTAAACCACACAAAAAATAATCATTCCTGATTCGACGCCTTTTCAGTGTTAGCCCTCTGCTATTGGTTCAATGTTTTCAGGCTACGCCCATTTCACGTGTATGTCACGCGACCTCAGAAAACCGCGAAAACTCACCACGTCAAAGTGACGTATACGCGAAAAAATGCATTAATATGCCGAACAAAACTGCTAATTTTTCTGAATAGCCACAGACTGCCCCGTTCCGAAAGCAATAGAAGATGGCTGCCCGCCGATCGCTCAGGCCCTCGCTACTCGCACCTGCGGGTGAGCATGTATTTATTTGCGCATGATAAACCTTTTTGCGTAGCAGTAAAACGTTATCGAGCCCTTTCGGCATGCATACGACATCGCTCTGCCAACCCTTCCTTGCTGAGGATCCGTTTTAGCGGAATTCTTATCCTTCCGTTGCACGCCGCCGCGATTTTCGACCAGCCACCGCAAGCTAAGTAAGGCGAAGCGGACCAATCGGAGAAGCCGGCACCACACTCTTCATGCGGTTATTTATTTTCACTGTGCAGACTCGGCCCCATCGAAACCCTCTCCACTAGAGCGTGCTCCTCGCCTCTTGTCAGCCAATTAGATAAGAAAAACCGCTGAGTGTAGACAATGTTATTCGTTTTGAAAGCGAACAAAGGTGACCTCCTATAAACGAGGAGAGTGTTTGATGGGGTTTTTCAGACAACGCTGTGGGTCACCGCCTGATGCTTGCGTCAGTGGTTACGTAAAATTGACGTCAGGAGTTTGGAATCAAAACAGTTTGGAATCATATTACGTTATAGCGCCCCTAGTCTTCAATACGCAGCGTGCTAAAATCGAATACGAAAAGCAATCGGGACACCAAAAGTAATAAAAGGAGTACTTAAACAATAATGAAATTCAATCAAAGAAAAAAAATCGTACCATTGAAAAGACCAGGCCTCTAACGTAAGTTCCAATAAAACCATCATTCTTCACGCTGCTGATATACGGCCAAGTGATGCATCTCTTTGCGGATGACGGCGCAGTGGAGCCGCTGAACGGGCTCTTGGACTTCATTTACATCAAACCAGTACCTATATTGTAGAACGCACGAATAATACGCGGAATGAAGGAGCGAATGCGAACTGAAGCGAAAGAGAAATATTGAAGCAACTTGCTGTACAGTTATGAGGCGAAGAGCCGATACGCAGAGGCCGCAAGAAAGAATAAAAATTAAAGAGAGCTCCGAAACTGGACAAGTGCAACGACAATGAAAATAAGAGCGAGAGAGGCAAGAAAATTATGACGAAAAGAGCTTCGTCACCGAGTATTCGAGGTCTGTCGCATCGCTTCTTCTAATGAGTCCTTCCAACTTGCGTAAATAAGTACACATTGAAGGTAACTATGACTTCCTAGGTATACTTTAATGTGGCGCGAAATACATTTCCTGAAAAGGGGACAGAAGAAAATAGACAGTGAAGCGCCAAACTTCACTGGCGCTTCACTCTCTCCTTTTTTCTGTCCCCTTTTCACGAAATGTATTTCGCGCCACAGTCAAGTATACCTTGAAAATCTCAGCACCAACTTTCGCAAGAAGTTCTTTTGGAATAGATCTGTGAGTGGCTCGCTCACTAGCGGGCTCTTGCCTGAACATAGATATGATAAAGAAGAGCAACTTTTCGTTTGCAGGGGCGCAATTTCCAGCTAAGATGCATTGCTGCGAGCAGTTATAAAGTATTGCAAATGTCCGTGATGTCTAAAGCCGTAATGTTTCACAAGCCATTAGGTAGAAAAAGAGTTATTGTTTCTCATTTATTTCAAGCACTGGATTTTCCTACGTAAACAAGCTGATCGAATGCCCCCATACTCTGCAGTAAATAAGGAATCTTCTTTCTTTATTCACAATGAGATAACGCCAATACGGAAGGTTGAAGCTCCAAAGGTTCTCACATTGATTAGCAGTCGAATTCACAAACCTTTTCATTCGTAAGGAATTTTTGTGGTGCTTTGGCTGGCCGGGGCCTGCATGAATCACATCACCGGCACCACATTGGGCTTGCATTCACCCTTAAGGACAATTCTAGCGTGATAGCTTTTTATCAATGTGGGACAAGATCTCGTGCAACGGGGGGCCGTAATCACAAAGCTTTTCTAATAACCATCGCCAGTGATATGTCCAGAATCAGGGTTGCCTGAAATTTGTGCTTACGAGCGGTTCTAGCTTAACAGCGTTTTAAATACGTAAGCATTTATATGCCTACCCAACGAGAAACCTGCCCATCACGTGAGACGAATGCAATGGCTCATATCACCGTACGCGATGGCTGATACCCTCGTAAGGCTGAGACAACAAGCGCTTAGCATAGTGAAGCGAACATTGCATACATTCATTGAAATCACCCATACAGCACACAGAACAGCATACGTTCCAATATAGAACAAGCTCAAAACAAGCATCCAAACCATCAATAAAGCATCGCATACCCTCCTCAACAGTTGTAGTGGTGGTTTTGCAACAGCTTCACTGGAAATACTTTCGCAGGTTGATAACGACCAATAAGGATTGATAAGAATCGGATCGAGTCCCACAAGGGTGATAACAGCCGACGATGGTTGATAAGGGTTTGATGTATTTCAAAAAGCTTGATAACAAACGATAAAGCTTGACAAGTGTTTATGCTGGTGCTGGTCGGATCGAGTTTGATAAGATTGATAATCACACCGCACAGTGTGGAGATAAACAAGTGGCACAACACTGACGCATACTTAGACAACTCCAGTGGAGTTTCTCGTGCTTTTTTTTAATACGGTCGAAGATATTTATTACAACGAATACTTCTCGAACGTTAGAGCAACACTACATGACATTAAATACCAGATATGTGCTGTCGTTACGTGTTTATAATGTGAAGAGGTTTACTGGGCGTGGTCTGAGAGCAGCTAACGCAGCCGTCAAGTACCAGCAAGAGTCCCAGCACAAGTGGCGAACCCCGTGCCTAGCGCTTTTGATGGTGATTGGCCAGCGCTCGCTGTCTTCAGTACAATTACCCCCGGGAACGAAAGGGAGCCGTCCTGGCGACCTAAGAAATCACGATGAGTGGGTCGTTGTATGTCTTCAGGCGCTGCACATGGACAATATCTCGTCCCTGGCGGCACTATAGTCTGTCCTTACGGTAGAGGAGCACTCCCGCAGTTCCCCTGCTGCCGGAGTTCAATAAAGAGACCGACGTGGTTTATGCTAGTGCGTCTCGATTCAGTTCAAACTGCAATGTTTTCCTGTGTGTGTAGAAGAAAAACAGGATTTCGTTGCTCCTTGACCTCAATTGCATATCTTTAAGTAACTGTGTGCTGCAAAACATTGTTCTAATATACTGAACGCAAGTGCGCCGACCGTGTTATTAGCTTGGTAAATATAACGACGAAAGTAAATAGCGCGACGGGGCTACATCATCGCGAGGTAAAACCTAGCACCGGCAGAACTTCGTTTTCTTTTCCTCTAAATAATTCAACATCTGAAGCTTAGCTTTCTATTTTGGCATTATGCTAGATGCGCATCTTCTTTACGAGTGCGCATCTTACAATAGATGTGCATTTTCTTTGCGCGTCTTTATTGTTTACGGGGTTATTGAAAGCTCATTAGCATTACTCTGACCAGACAGACCCACTAGCTCACCAAGAATCACTGCAGCGTTTCCACTAACCCACGTTAGCTTTGATTTATCTTACATTTTCTCAAGAGCGAAAAATGCCTTTTTTCTTCTTTTTTCTGTTGGAAAGCAGAAATGTTCATTGCCAAGCCTCGTGTTTGTTGTACCTGTTTCTAGGCGTCGTGATTGTCGTACCTGTCTCGTAACGCGCTTTTACAAGTTCATTACAAAATATTGAAAGAAATTATTTTTAAACTCGCAAAACAAGGAAACAAACAACCCAAGTTTATTTAGTTATTCTGTCGCTGTTTGTCGCTAACACTTCCCAGATTTATTAGCTCGTAAACTAGCCTTTATGAATGCAAGTTCATCATGCCTTTTTCGACGCGGCAATTTAGCGCATCATTCTTTTCAAAATTCAGAAACCTGGTATTGCGCGATATCGTACGCGTCCGTGAATGTATCCTTTTTTTCTATTGTCTATTTATCACTGTTTTCATCAAGTTTCTTCATTCCGTAGCAAGACTACGCATGGACATATTGTATTTTTCGTTTGTAATTGAACTATTGAAAAATACCCATATGTGTCGCACCGTAATGCATACAAAATGTTTGTTTATATAGGAACATACCGGTTTTCATATCTGGATATATAATCCCAAAGAACTGTGGAATATAGAACAGAGGGGTTCTTTAGACGTTTCATTAGAGATTCCAGAAACACGGTTTCTGCACGCACACACACGAAGATCAGTTGAAATTAAAGGAGTTTTGGAAATTTTCTATGATATTTACACATCGACTTTGAGCCGCGCTAGCATTTGCATTTGATCCAAGCGATATTACAAGCAACCAGTTCCGCAAATATTTCGGTGCGTACCAAGCAGGTAGCGAAAAAAAGACAACGCAATAGGGATGCGATATTTTTCACTCTCTCTATTTTTTGTTTTGCTTCGGCATGCGGGCTCCAAGTATTTGAGCACAAAGTACGCATTCGAATATAAAAATAAAGTGAATTATTGTATGTTTCGCATCAGCATTAGTTCATCCTTAATATTTGATTTTCTTGAATTCATGGCGCGCTGTTTTGCGCAGTGAAAGAAAAAAATTATTATGGGCCTAGTTAGCGTTAGCTGAACGATGGGCCACACCAAAACAGTTGGGGCGTCTTCACTGCGCATGTTTACGTTCACTATTCTGGAACTCAAGAGTTGCGTACTGTTCATGTTGATTTAAGCTTGTAAATGCGGGCTTTGTCACGGACTGCACGACGGACTGCACGACGGACTGGGCTTAATGCAAGCAAAAACATTTGGTATGGGTTACTTCAAAACTTATACTGGGGAAAACTGATGAAATTCTCGGGAGATATTAGGGGGTAATGTTTCTGTGTGGGAATTATAGCCGCATACAAAACCTCACCATACCAAAAAGAGTAGACATTAAACGAACGTGATAAAGCACGTTCTTCAATAGCACTGGAAATGATGAAAGGTTGTCGCTCACATCTACCTATTGTAAAATTGCCGCTCAAACTGACTCACAGCGGTGTCTAGGTTTTCCTTCGTTAAATCATTATTCGCCGTGTTTTCACAAGCTGTCTGATAATTTTTATTAACTGCTTACATGTGTAGCATAATTTAACATGTTATAAGTTCCCGTAAGGTTGCCCAAGATTGAAGTAGTTTCAAGGAACTTCATGTGGAGTACTGCCCCACGGAACATTAGGCAAGCTACGTAAAAAGCCGAAAAAAGCCCTGTATATTGTGGTTTAGATAGAGCTGCCTGTCCTATTTATTTATTTGGTTACTTACGTAATCGTTTTGGGGAAGCTGTACGCGCAATAACATCAGATGATTATTTATATTCTTTAGCTCCTTATACTGCAGGCCTTGCAATTGTCGAAGCAGGATAGACTGAAGAGACTGAAGATACGAGATATTACCCAAAATACTGAATATGGCTCATGATATCACGTTAACATAATCCTAAAAATTACGTTTCACCATGGAAACATTTACAATATTTTGAAGTCGAGGTCTTCTTATCTGACTTGACATGGGGTTAGTGTATCTAGGATCTCAATATCTCGTAACCACTTCCAGGCAAAAGTGGTCAGTTAGGTCACTTAGGTCACTTAGGTCACTTTTAGATGTCGTGTGAACCTGAAAATGGTATCAAATAATCTAACCACGCCCAAGAACACGTAGCAATGGTCAAGATCCAAGGATATAATAAAACATGGGTATAAAATTAGTTTTTCGGTAGCACATGCATTATTATTCAGGAAGAGACGTTTGCTACTGAAAACAGATTTGAGCAGAGTCATATTTATGGGAATTGTGTGGCTATTTCGGTGAAAATTTGAAGCATACGTTTCGTGAAAATGTAAATCTACAAGAAAATCGCGTATCACATGTTTGAAACTGAGTAAAAATATACCACGCATTACTCGCGGGAAGTGGAATACTTAATATGGTTAAGAAAATTTTACCGATGTGATCACCTGCGTTACATGGTACAAACGGAAGGAACCGGCAGAGTACATTTATAGAAGTGAGAGAATGGAGGAGTGCGTTGACGAAACAAACATTTAAAAAATGTGTATTAAACGAACAATAATAAAACGTAAACGTTTTAATATTACTTTCCCATGTTCTACTTCTGGACATGGTGGCTGCGGTTCTTCTAGTCGGAATTCAAAATAGCCTCTATGAGAGCAAACGTAGAAAGAAATAAAGTTTACGTGTTACGAAAACAGCCCGGAATCAGGCAGTACGGCGTCTCTGTAGCCATGGCACCGGCAGCATTCGGACGTCAGCCCCACGTGGTGAGGTTTGGACGTTCATAACTTCCATATTTCTGCATAGGACATTCTCGAAGGTTCACACGAAACACGAAACGTGAAGCTTACTTTCTGTGTTGGCAGTTTTGCGGCGACCTCCGCGAAAAGCTCAAAAAAATAAGTCACCTTGATATTGCTTTCAAGAATGACACAGTGGCGGAAAACACTGCCGAAGCTTCTGTCACACAGAATGCTACCCAATTTTTCGGATGCAAGCGAGCTCTGGAGGTTTCAAAATGACGCAATATTTCTTTTGATACAAATAATAAGATATCCCACTCCTCCTGTATATGTAAACATTATTTTTTCAAATGAAAGAAATCTAGAGATTTCTCTATGGACATAATTAATCCATTCACAGAGTCAACGAATAAATCTAGAACGTTTCGAGTGAAATTTTATGAAACGTCTAATGCGTTTCTTCATGTAGGCCTTGAAGCTACGTCTACAGCAGCCCCGTGGCGAGTAAGTTACTATTTTTATTGGTTTCAATGTTTTATTCTTTCTAACAGACTTTAAGATAAACGCAAATTTTATAAGGATGCAGATGAGCGCTAAGAGGCAACCATTGGGGTGACACTCACGAGGAGATCAAACAGAAACAAGCCGACGGAAAAACGCTTGGACATTGGATCCATGGCATTTCACAACCACAAGTTATTTTATGGTATAGAATCCTTTCGTAGGCCCGCTCACTTTATCCTTCAAACTAGAGCGGTCACACTTACCACTCCATTTCCAAATTTTACCCACGAAGGCCGGATTACAGTAGTGTGAATCTTCTTTCAGTACTTTACACTGCTTTTATCAAATGATTCAGTCGCCTTCTTATTCCGTGACGGCCGAGCTAGCTTGTTGCCTCATTCTGTCGAGATGAGTGACACTACAATAATATTTCTGCGTATAGAGCCGTAACTTAGGGATTAACCCCGTCCTTCCGACACAGGGGATTCTAAACGAACGACGGTAAACGAAGATGCGACGGAGCCTTATTATGGTGGTGATTGTGAAATCATACAATCTGCGGCACATTTTTACAGCGGTAGCTGTAATAAGCCCACTCCCTTGGTCGTTCGGATGTCCGGCGATGTCCGCAAGTGCCGTCACTCAAATCCCAAAATCTCCTGCGAGAAAATTACAGAGAAAAATTCTCATTGCGCCGCGAGGATTTGTAGTTACGACCACTAGATTGGCAGTCAGAGGTTCTACCTCTCAGCCACTGTGCTTATGCTATGCAGTAGTAGAGAGAGATAGAACACTTTATTTCCATAGTAACTAGTAAGTGAGTCGAAAAATACAGGCGGCGTAGTTTGACGCTGTGCTGATGTAGTCCACGAGGTACTTTTGAACTTACTTTATTGTTATTTTTATTTACAGAATACTGATCGCCAACAAGTGGCCCAGGCAGCTCGAGGGATTGTTTAGTCTTTTGCTATAAAATACAAAAATT